>NC_134469.1:85814326-85864254 GCF_964194025.1 Convolutriloba macropyga
TCATGCCTCTTTTCTGTTATTGCCCCCCCCCCCCCCCCCCCCCCCCCCCCAGCCTTATATAGCCATTCTATTTGCACCCCCCAAATATGTACTTTTTGGTCCTTAGAGATACCTTATTTTAGTCATACTAAATTGCCGATACCGGTAGACGAATGGATGAATTTTTGCTTCCGGTTGTCAAAAAAATTAGTGCCATAATTAACAGAAAAGAGCCCTTAATGGCATGTTTACTTTGATCATTTCCAGAACAATACGGACCCTGTCTTCACTGCAGCGCAGGTGTCGATGCGACCGGGAACCCAATTGTAGGGTTAGAGCCAGAAAACACAATAGACGAGTCAAATCTGTGCAGAGAAATAAACGACAATGAAACAGGCGACCAATCAGGAACAAACAACAAAAACAAACAAATACCATGCACGTGCCCCAACAAAAACGGAGGGGGTGTATTATTGCCCACTGGGGGAGGGGGGTCCATTCGATGCCCTCCAAACATGTTCCCCACTATGGGTCTTGGAGGTCACACAGTCGCGCCCGGGGGTGTGATAATATCGCGGGTTCACCCCATGCAGCCCCAACAGCGAAGTGTGATTGGTGTGGCGACCAATGGGTCGTACCTGAAGCCAGCGGCGGGTCACAGTGGTGGGGGTGGTGGGTCTGTTGCCTCCAGTGCTGTGGGTAGCAGTGGCTGTTCTTCTGTGGGGGGAGGGGCAGGGGGTGACAGTAGTCATGATATCAACGGGTTTCTTGCCACCACGAATGGTCAGTTTGTATTCTTTTGTTTTTTGTCAACAAAGGGGGCCTTTCCCATTTTGGCCCTTTTGCGAAATTGATTCCAAACAGAGAAATGAGAAATATGCCGACATTTTACTCGTTCTAAAATCAACAACTGTTTAAGGCAGCTGAACGTCAAAAACAATTTGATTTAGAATCTAATTAGAAATCTAAAATAGGACAGACCAAACAAACCTTATTTAATACATTGCTTGAGAGAACTTTTTTATTTTTAAAATATTTTAAATGCTTTAAAGCATTAAAAAATTTTAAAAATAAAAAAGTTCTCTCAAGCAATGTATTAAATAAGGTTTGTTTGGTCTGTCCCATTTTAGAATCTATTTTTAGAGTCTATAAGAAACAAATAATTTTAGAGTCTCGAAGGTTTTTTTCCCAATTCTGTCTTTTTCCAGACACGAGGGTACCCCTGATGTACTACGCAAACATTTCAAACCAGCCACAACAAAATGCCACCACAATACACCCCCAGATAAACATCAATAAACAACACAAACAACCCCAGGGTCAACCCACAGCAGCGTCAACCACAACAACCGACACCGGAAAACTCATCAAGTCACATCCGGGAGGTCAACCGGGGACCGAATTCGAAATGACGAACATTTTAAACAATCATCACAACCATCAAAAGTCATCAACTGGCACTATACTTCCGGTTCCAACATACGATATAGCCTGAACTACCTAGCCTGAGGCAAATAAACAAACAAAGTTTGCAAAAAATCAATCAAAACAAAACTTCAGACACTAATTTGACCAATTACCGAACCGAACTCATTTTTTACTTGGTAGTTTCGCCAGTTGACATTAAACAATTCGGGCAATAAAATTGAAACAAAAGTTGAAGACGAAAGCAAAACCGAAATTAATTTTGCTATTGAATAACGATCGCTTAATAAAATATGAACCGGGTTCAATTATTAACAAGGTGCGTAAACTGAGATTAATAAGTGACCAATTCTATTTGTAGATTTATATTTACTTCCCAGTTTAATTATTTGAAGCTTTTGCACAATTCAAATTTTAAAAATCTGTTTTCCAGAAAGATTTAATTGTTACCGGTAGCGCCCAGCGGGCATTAAGTGCTCTTAGAGCCTTTCAGCTCTGTTTCAGCTCAAACTGTTTTGGAGACTTAAACTTATACTTATGGTGTGAAGGGCGGTTCTTAGAGGTTGAAGACACCCCCATTGTTGACCCCCCTCCTATTGCCCCACACCCCCCCTCACCGTGCTAATGCCCCCCCATCCCAGTGATGCCCCCAATCAACTCCCAGTGACCCCCCCCCCCCCCCCTCCCGTGGCTAGCTACTGACGAACAACCGCTTGCTAAAAACGCAATTTTTTACTACTTTGCAATTTTTTTCAAGCTTTTTGAAAATTTTTGATATTTTTTGATTTTTATCAGCCCTTGGTGTCAAAGAACCTCCTCTAGGGTTCGACAATAGGTTACTGCATTGTTTCTTGTTGTAATGGAATGGTTTCAAAATTTTAATATCACGAACTTTAGCAATTTTTTGACAAAACGTGCAATTTTTTCAATTTTTTTCCTTATTCAGGTCTTTCCAGACACAGGGCCCAGGAAACATCCTAAGGGGTTTGATAATAGGTTACTGACAATTTTTTAATGGCAATGGAATAGTTTTCAACTTTTTAATGTTACAACTTTTTTAGCAATTTTTCAGTTTTTTTTGAAATTTTTTGTAGTTTTTTAGAATTTATCAGCCTCAAGAGCCAAGGAAACTCCTCTAGGGTTTGATAATAGGTTACGGAATAATTTCTAGATTAAATGGAATGTCTTGCAAGATTTTAACGTCACGAATTTTGGCATATTTTTGATATTTTTTGCCATTTTTTTCTTCATTTTTTTGATATTTATAGTCATTATTCAGATTTTTTGAGCCTCAAGGGCCAGAAAACCTCCGTTAGGGTTTGATAAAAAGCTACTGTAAATTTTTTGTTGGCCATGGATTAATTTTCAACTTTCTAATATCACAAGTTTTTGCAATTTTTTTTAAACGAAGCTTGCAATTTTTTGTCTTTTTTAGGTTTCTCTGGCCTCAAGAGACACGGAATTTCCTCTAGGGTTTGACAATATTTTTTTTGCAAAGTTTATAGATGTAATGGAATGTTCTTCAAGATTTTAATATCATTAATTTGTAATTTATAATTTAATGTTTTTTAATATATTAATCCTGTTTCTCCTTTATGCAATTTTTCTCTTGGCCGATTTTTTGTCTGACACATTTGACTTTCGTCTTCAGAAACAGGATAAAGAGTTAGTGCCCTGAGATCACTAAACCGTGGCTAGCTGTTGACGAAGCCAACCGCTCTTCGGTCGTTTGAGAGCAATTCGCCCGTTATCAGTCGGTTATGTTTTCAATTTTTTTTGGCTCAAAAATTTTAACCAAAGAGGTTGTTGTATTCATGGTGTCTAAACAAAACTTTAAGAGCCTAGAAATTTTTGAATTGCACTCTGATAATCAAATGTCCTCATGTGAGTAGTGTATAATATGTGCTATGCAATCATCCTAAAAGTTTGCTAAAGAACACGTAATTTGCATGATTTTAAATTAAAAAAAACAAAATGAGAAACTACCTAATCGACGCACTTTACATTTTATTTTTTAAAATCTAAAATCACGTAAATTACACATTTTTTTTTCAATTTTCTAGAGCGTCTTTTTTAAACAAACTTTTTAACAAAAATAAAAAGAAGGACTTACCAAATATCTACATTGAATAAATTGTGCGTGTAATGAGTTTTATCACAAATAAAATTTGTTTAAAATAAACGGTTCAATACTTGTTGTATCTAAACCAACAATGGAACTGAAAATCAGAAATAATTTTGATTGAATAAACAGTTCAGCACATCAGGGAAATCGTTTTCGCATATTTTGTATCTATGTCACAAAGAAATTGAACAAAATCAATTGTTTTCAACCAAACTTAATTGTACCAACAAAATCAAAATGAATGAATGAAACACCTCTGGTTCTCTCTTTGCTCTATGTATTACAGCAATTAGGACTAAGAGAAAAGTTCAACTGAGTCAACAAACCTTAGTTTTGCAAACAATGGATTAGGAACAAATCTTAGATTATCGAAACATCTGAGTGACTATGAAGTTAATTTTTTAAGGTATTCATTAAAAACAAAGTTATTCAGTTTATGCTTAGCGCAACAAAAACGGGAAATTGGCCGTGAGATACTTTTTTGCCCGGTAGGTTTAGTGGAAAGTTGGTTAATTGATACCCCTAGGGTTACTTAGGGTGTGATTATCACATCAATATGAACTTCGCACCTGTGAAAATTTTGAAGACAAGATGTCCCTAATTTAAATCTAGATTATTAAGTAAATTATTGAATAATTGCACCTGAGATTGAATAATTTTTGAATAACTATTGTATAATTGCACCTGAGATTGAAAGTAATTATTGAATAATTACTTTCTGCCAATCCATTTTCTATTTTCCAATATGACTTTGGTTTCGTTACAAAGACTATCAAAAAGTTTCAACCAAGTTTCTAAAGATACAAAATGCATTCAAAAGACAATGATTACAAAAGATTTTTTAAAGTTATAATTAATGAGAAAGGAATTTATATTGTCAATTTTTGCCTGAATATTAAATCAGCGAAACTTTGACAAAATCTATCAGTAAAACTGCTCGGCAGATGAATAAACTACAAATTCTATTAGAATTAAACATTCAAGAATGAAAAACAGAAGAAATAGAGTGCAAGGAAAACTAAAATAACAAGAACAATATGGTACCATAGAAGTCCTATTTGATTTAATAGAAACAACAAAATCACAAATTAGTGAATTGATAGGAAACAATAGAATATTATATGAAGCTTTACAATCAAAAACTGATGCAACATATGCAGTAGTTTTTCATAAACCCCTACAGAAAAAAGATGATGATGGTAAAACAATAGAACTTTTATTTATTGCAAACTCTTTTTGTAACAGCCAACTGAGGATAATATCAACAAAAGGTATTGTAGAAGCTAAAGTTAAATCTAATGGTGCTGATGGCCAGCTAATGTCAATTGAAATCATGATAAAAGGTCATAAATATGTATTAAATAGTAAACTTTTATCTAGTAGTAGTGTGAAGCTGGATAATATAGAAACAGATAAAGGTAACATAACAGAAGTTTTTGAAGATATATTGTATTATTACAATACCGGTGGCAGGAAAAGCAATAGACTCAAACTAATAAAATAATATAAAACACTATTGTTTTAGCATCAGGATTAACTAGCACAGACAATTTAGTAGAAAGATTAGAGTTACTTATAAAAGAAACAAGAGCGGGACATAATGAGATGTTGAACATATCTAAACAGCTATACAAATGAATGATATTACACAAGCCCAATTAAATAATTTCATTTTTAAATATGTTAATCAAAAAAGAACAACAACAACAACAACATCAACAGCAACAACAAGAGTTAGCTAAACACGATTTTAGTCCTCTAACAACAAAATTGAAGGAGAAAGAATAGTGATTTTATATAAAGATCAAAATGGTCAGCTGATTTACCTGATAAGCATCTTCATAAGCAAATTAATAATAATTATAGAATTTTATTAACAGTTATAGATATATTTTCTAAATTTGCTTGGGTAGTACTTTTAATGAATAATACTGGTGTATCTTTAATAAATAGTTTTAAAATAATTCTACAAGAACGGAGCACACCAGAAAAGTTATGGAACAAAAGCGGTTGTGTCTTTCATAATAAAACATTTATGTTGTTATTTATAGAACATAAAATTGAATTATACTCAAAATATAGTGATCAAAAAGCACTGTTTATAGAAACACTTAATGGAACATTATTACACTTATTTAATAAACCAATGTTTATAAATAGTGATTGTAATTGGGTAATCATACCAAATGATGCTATAACAAAATTATTCATATTAATTAAAAAATGAAACCTGTTGATGCATCAAAAAATCTTGAAAAGGCGATTTTGTAAGAAATGCTGATGAACTTATAGTGTTTTCAAAGGGGTATACATCTAGTTGGAATTAGGGTATACATCTAATTGAAACAAAAATTTTTAAAATGATTGATTTTCTAAGATCACAACCACCCACTTGTAAAACAGAAGATAATAATAGAGAACTAATTGAAGGTAATGGTTTTGAACAACAATTTGTAAAACATAAAATCAACTTTAAAACTGACACCAAATTTTTAAAAATCACTTGTTATAAATGACAAGAAACATATTCTACCAAACAAAACAATTAATATTGAAACCAGCAAACAATCTAACACTAAATAAAGCATTTCAATTATTCTTAGAAGATAATGAAAAACTTGTTATGAATAATCAACATTTTGTTAACAACCCATCTATTCCTACTAATTTTAAAGGTGGTGATAATATACAATATTGTGATATTAACTTGATAACCTCTGATAAAAACTAACATATTAAGTAAAACTATAAACGAACTATGAAAAGGAATGTTTTGAGAAGTTACAGCAGGTCATGTAATCACAAATATTGTTCATATACCCACAACTTCAAGTACAAATTTCAAGTAAAAACTCAAACTATTTGAGTGCCTTATCTAAAAAAATCCTTGAAGCTGAAAATAGTTTTGTTCAATATTGTAAAAATGTTGCTAGTGAAACTGTATCTAACTATAAACAATTAAAACAAAAGTTTGACGATAATAAGTTTAATCAAAAAGTAACTAATAATAGTTTTGTTGATATGGATACTCATGGTTTGAGAGAATTTTGAGAAAAATGATTACTTAGAAAGAAAAGAATTCAACACATAATTGCGACAATACTTGAAAAAGAGTTATTTATTAACAAAGAACATTCATGATGGGAGATGCATTATGAAAATAATCAAAAAAATAATGAAAGAGTTCGAAAGCTGTTTTTCTCCTATAGAAATTGACAGCAATACAACCAACAGCACCAAGTGGAACATTACTATTTTCAAAAATATATAGATTAACAGAGAGTAACAAATAGTAAAAATATAGTAATTAATAGTTTTAATAAAATAAAAATATAAAAGAGCTTAAAAACTTGAGCATTGCCAAATTGCACCCTTCATAGAGGAAAATGGAGCAATTTGAGTGATAATTCGACTGACAAAATCAAATCTCGAGTATAATGCAAAACATCCAATAATATTGACTTCAAAACGTCGGAAACTTGACTTGTACAACGATAATGAATCCAATAACATTGACTTCATTATTGACTTCAAGTCGTACAACTTCTGTTGGAGAGAGAGAGAGAGAGAGAGAGAGAGAAAGAGAGAGAGAGCGTCGTGACAACTTACACGAGGGCACGGAATACATAAGAAACTTGCTTCAACATGAGTACTGGACCATCGGATTATGAAATGCATTTAGGAAATTCAAGTCGAGCTGCATTAAATGTTGGCAAAGAAACGCCAATCGAATTCATCCACTGAGGGCGCACCAAGCCCAAGAACGACTTGATGAGCTTTGATTTCCCATTTACCCATACCGGAGTTGCTTATTTTTGACCATTTGAAGTGAAGTTCCTACGACGTTCACTGAAGAGATGCTTTTTCAGGTGCCTAACAGCCAGAGCAATACACATCGAAGTTGCAAATTCATTGGACAATAACTCATGTCTAGCTGCAGTGACAAGATTCATTGCAAAAAATGGCTACCCAAACACCATCTTCAGTGACAAGGAAACAACTTTTGCTGGAGCACCTAACAAGCTAAAAGCGTTCTCGAATACGTAGGATAAAGCTAAGATCGAGAGCGACTTAGGTCAGGAAAAGATGGAAAATCAATCCCCCTGGAATCCATTTCAGAGTTGCAAGAATGTCATGATTGCAATCATGGACAATCGAAGTCTGCTCGACTAGATGTTCAGCACTACAATATGTCTCATAGAGCAAACTCTCGACGCAAGAGCCCTGACAACAGTAAGTGACAACCCTGAAGACCTGACAGCACTTGCACCAAATCACCTCCTTTTAGGACAAGAGAACGCGATATCACCATTTCTGCCATCAAAAGAGCGAACCATGATTTGAGAGAATGCTTCAAAACGGCTCAAGCATATGCCGACACGATCCGGAAAAAACGGACTCGGGAATACTTTTCGCAATGGAACCAGAGATCGAAGTTGTCAAAAGAGCTTGTGCGAAACCTGAATGAAGACGAGTTAGTATGGCTAATAGATGACTCTGTGAAATGGTGTGAGTACACATTGGGACAAATCATTGTAATGTTTACTGGCAACGACGTTGTTGTGCGATCAGAGAGAGTCAAAATGGAACATGGAGAACTGAACCGGGTAGTCGTGAAGTCAGCGTCAAAATTGTACTATCGGTTTCCGAGTATGAAAACAGGGCCGGCAATGTTGGCGCCACTTCAAATCAGCAATAAAAACCACCAGACAGCAAGGAATATCTTTTGAAACTGAAAAAACTTAGAATTTGTCGAAATTCAAGAATGGTCAAACCAAAAAAATTTACAAGTCGGGACCGAATATTTGTACAACCCCAGATTTTGAGAAGGGAAAAACTGAGTAATTCGAGGTTACAGCAAACGGTTAGGGTTAAGCTATTCATGCACCCAACGAACGATATGACATCAAACCCAGAAATGTTGTTAATAGCACCTATATGGTTAAAAAATGGCATTTTTTGATATTTTGTCAATTTTTGTTAAAATGCTCAAATTGTTTACTTTATGTTACCTTAGGCGCTCATCAAATCTCAAGTGCCCTAAATCAGTTAGAGCCACGTAAAAAATATCCGTGTTTATGGCAACAAAAATAAATTTTGCTGGAATTTGACTTTGACTTAAATCACTTTACTTGATTAACCAACCAGATGTAAGTAACAATGATGTTATAAATGATAAATACGTGAATAACTACTTTAACCCAATTGTTTGAATAATGCAAGCATATTATATTTAGAACCATTTGAAACTGATCTATAAAAAGACTATACTTTGATTCTTCAACAGCTTTAGTCTTTTTTGCTAAGTCTTAAGATCTAACAAGTTTTAAGTTAGCCGAGTTTTCTTGACGAGAAGTTAGCAGCAATACTAATACTGACTGAGGCCTTACAAACTTCAGCACGGAGCGAAGATAGATGATCACTAGGGACTTTCTTAACTTCAGTCAAAAATAAAATGCAGTCTTTTATTACATCCGAGCGACTAAATGCTTCTACGAGATTTTTAGTCGAAAAATGTGAACAATCAAGCCGGCGTAAAGCTCGAGAACGACCCTGTGATTTGTCGGTTTCGCTGAGACTCTTGAGCAGCTGCAACATTTGTAAAGTAATTGGTACGCGAGTGTTGGTAATACTACGGTCCCAAGGAATTTTTCATTTTCTTAACTTAATTCAATAAACATTTGATTTAGTTAATTTTTTTTCGATAACATCGGTTTTTCTTGCCGTCTAAAATTTTGTGCTTTAAAATTTAAGGTAATGTGCATGCTTTTGAAGAACAAAACAGCCGTTTATTTGTCTTTTAAACAGCCGTAGCATTGAATTTTTTTAAAAAGTTTTTTAGTTGCTCCCGCTTGCAATAGGTTGCAATTGTCGTATGCACTTCTTTGCTACAATATTTATTGTTGTTTCGCGGTGCGTTTAGACCGATTGTTTTTCTACTGCTGATTCGCGAGTTGAATAATACTTATTGAATTATTGTACTGTTAGAGTGATTTGCGGGGCGATTCGGCCCATGATAACTACTGACTGGCTTGGCTCGGCGAATAGGAATTTATTAAAGTTTTTATTCAGTAGTGAATTTCAACAAGACCGATTGCAGAATGAAATTGACTCAGACAGCCAAAGATTGTTTGTTAGACAAAAGTATAAATTTGACCAAAGAAAATGTTTACAACAAAAGTATGAGCAAAATTTGCAGCGGAGTTCCAAAAGTTATGAACAGTGAAGTGAATTAGGAACTGCAGCGTGAAATCTCTTAATATCAGACATAAACAAGTCTAACGTGAAATTGTACCGAATAAATAAATGAAAGAAATGGATGCATGGATGAAATGAGCACAATTTATGGTACCTGTTTACCACAAAACTGTAGCATTGGGTTTTTTAAAATTTTTTTAGTTGGTCGCGCTTGGATTAACACTTCAAAAAAATTATTACTTCAACAAGCAAATTAACAGCTGAAATTAATATTTTGATATCGCAGCAAATTTGCTATCAGTTCAAACTAAGAGTGAGTGCAAATCATCCTAACAATTTCATATCAATATTTTTTGATGATTTCAGCAAAATGATCAGCAAAACAACTTTGGCTATGGACCGTGTTTCTGGGAAAACTTCTTGGCCCACAGGATTTTTTTATACCCAGACTCCAAATAAGCCTCTGACGCCAACTCAGCTTTTTTGGTCGGCTAGTAGTCATCCCAGTATAAGTTAAGTGAAACAATTCCTTTGAAAACAGGTGTTCTATCTGAGGTCAAGGCAAAATCTAATCTTTATCAACCCGGATCGTTGTTCACAATCCACTAGGTGGGACCTCAATAGGCGCGTTCGAAAGGATCTCTGATCAGATCCAGTTTAAAAAGTTGTCTTGATTTTTATACGCTGGGACGGTTTTGCTTTGAGACCTCAGTTTGAGAGGCGTCTAAATCCCACTGAACGCCAGCCAGACTACCAGAAGACAATTTTAAGTAAAATGATTCATTTGGATTGAAAGCGTATCCTTGTGTTTTCATAGAAATTAAAACATTTGTTGACAATTTTATGGTGCGTGGCTCGGGTATCATAATTAGGCAGTGAAATTTAAAAAAATCTCCGGTCACCAAGCGAAAAATTGGCAGAGATTAGAAGAAAGATAAAAACATTTACAGGAGAGATTTTGAGCACTGGTTCATTTGATGCTTGAAAAGAAATTTTAAGAAATGAGCTTTTGCATAAATTCCTTACATTAGAAAAAAACAACATACTATATCATTTCACAATACTCACTCTAAAGATTACTCAAAAGATTCAGAAAAAACTAACTGCATCGCAAAATATAACACGCAAAAAAGTTCAACTTAATGGTTTTCGGAAAGAGAGCCAAATCAATACTGATCTTGAAATAATTCCAAAACAAGAGCGAAATCTAATTTTAAAACGATACAATGATAATAAAACGGAAGTATTTTGAACTGGTGTGAAATGGTGAATAAGTAAATATGGATTCTGAAAAAGCATTCATTTCTATATCTGCGAAACAAAATGCTTGGAGCCCAATTTCTGAACTAATGATATCAAATTTAAGAACGACTTAAAAATTTCATAGAAGCGCTCTTCACAAAGGATAATTTAAATTTTCGTAGAAATGGACTGAAATCAATTATTCTCGCTTGATGCCCGGTTTAGCAGTATATGTACGGCTAATATCATACTTTTGAGCTAGTTTTTCAGAGAACTTTTCATGCTAGTTTTTCACAGAACTTTTGCTCTATAAAAAGTGTTAATCGAGTGCTGTGGAGAGACGAGTGAGTAAACTGATATCAGTGAATTTTTTTGTTTAGTTCTGCTTATATTGAAGTTATTGTTATTACAAATATTTACAGTTCGTAGTCAATTTATCCTAAAAGTTTAGCAACTGTTTTCGTTATTTAGATTTCTTCTCATTTTTTAAGAATTAAAACTTGTTTTAAGTAAGAAAAGTACGCTGCTGGCCAGTATTATAGATACCTGAACAACGGGGTTAATCGCTGGGCCAATTGTATGTTGAAACTTCAATACCTGGTTCTACAGTTAGTATTTAGTTAAATAGCACAAAAAAAATTAAATTCAAGTAAGATGCTGAATTCAAAAATTAGTCTACTTCAGTCCAACTGCATTAAAAATGAACCAGGCATGAATGGCAAGAATGGTTAGGTTAGCTGAATTCAACATTTTTGAAATAGCAGAAGTTAACACAGGTCGAGTTAATTTGAGATAGATAGCTTCTAGATGGAATTTAAGAGATGTTAAATTGGACTTACCTCAAGTACAAAATTGTGCTGAGTAATAATTTTGTAATACAAAGAGTTTCTTATTTATGAAATTAATCACATATTATACTAATTTAAAAGTCAACTCAGTAAGTTGAGATTTGAGCAAAAGGGAACTATACAGGAATATGTTTTAAATTTGAACTTATTGGGTTCCAGAGAAAATAAGTGGTTGAGCCTGCAAGCTCCGTTTGTACAGTGTCGACAGAACTAGCAATGATAATTTGGTATTCTTAGAGGTCAGAATTTTATCATGTCATTTTTTCTCAGTTTGAGTTTAAGATCTTAAAATAGTAGTGTTCAAGACGACTTGAAAATTTTTTCACCTCTTAAGTTGAAATTGGTTCAAATCAAAATTGAATTTCATGCACCTTAACATATTTTCAAAATAACACTATGATGATCAAGTCATGTTACTGAGCGTAGCATAGTTAGGTTCAAAATGCTAAACATTTACTTGCTTGGCTCTCCTTGAAACTTGTCAATAATTTTCTGAGACACTCATGTCATTAGTGTTGACTTATAATCGGTAATCGTAATTAATTTTGATGATTTAATAGGGGACTAGTGTACGGTTAATTAGGATTTACGAATTGAATTTCCGTTTGCAAACTAATTCCTTAAAAACAGCGTCCTTTATTTGGATTTAGTTTAGTTGGGTGGCTATCTGATCAATAAGACCAATAAGAAAGTAGCTTAGGTTAGCAAAAGATATCACATATAGCGGAGACGACGGTAGATATCACCAAGATGACTGATACCTCAGAATATTAACCGGCCCCGCTCCTTTGAGCCCACCATTAAGTGAAGCCTCTCTGAAGGTAGGTTTGCCTAACCTTGAAGACAGGACAAGGTAGTTTAACCCATGCAGAATGGACTGGTGAACCGAGTAATGTCGCAAATGTCTGCAGTATTCCAAGGTACCAGAGTGGCAGTGGCTTCTGATTGTTCTTCTCAAGTGAATCAACATTTGTTTCGTTGAGTTGTGGAGTAACCCCCAATGAGCGCTTTACGACATCTTCAGTCTTGTTTTGAATCTATTGGTTGAATGACAAGAGTGTAATTAATTGAACAGAGAACCTGGTATAGTTCTCAACTCTAAATTCATCAACTTTTTATTTACTAAGAAACATTTCTTGATTGTAGAATAACTTTTTAATTAGAGATTCAGAAAGACGTAAGTGTGTTGCCTTTTATAATTTTAATATCGAAAATTTGTAACCGCCTCGACAAATTCAAAAAAAGTTTGAACGCAGCGCTTGCTTTGACCCTTTATCCCGATTGAGAGCATTAAAACGGTGAGTTACTACTCTTACCTGCAGTACTTTCTTTCCAGGAGGTTTTTAAATTTGAATTCTGGAAATATTTTTCGGATGGACCTCAATGCTAGACAATAATACGAACAAAAAAACATCTTTATTCATTTTCTCCAGTTAGTTATCAATTTTTTTCTTTTTTGTCTTTGAAAAAACACCATAAATCATACAAATTTTTTGTTTTTTCCGTCATACTGTTTTGGGTGAAACAATTGCGTGCGACAATATACTGTCACAGAGTAAATAAAATTAAATCATATTAATTCAAAAATTTGCACGGAAACGATTTGTGAAAACTTAACATTCGATATCCTAAAAGTGACGAATAATTTTGACTCAAAGCATTTCCCGGGTCCAGTGAAAAGCTGTTTTTTTGACCGCAAATTTTGTACAAATTTTTTGGCGGTAAATTGAGGTGAAATTATTTAATTTCACCGCTAGATTAAGCGGTGAACTTACAAAAGTTCACCACTTTTCACAGCTTAGTACAAATTATCGGCGTTACACGGTTTGGAACCTCTTACTTCCTGTATGTCAGCCACTTCTTCTTCCACTGCGCCACATCTCACTGAATGCTAGCATATTTGTTCTGAAATTAAACCAATTTCGCAATACTTTCTGTAAAACATGCGCGTTGAATTTTTATAAGATTCACGGTGAAATTGCAATTTTTAGCGGTGAATTGTGGTGATTTTTTTAAGTTCACTGCTCACTTTTCATGTGAAATTACATAATTTCACCACTCAAAAAGTATTAAAAAGATATATTATTACTCAGGCCAAATTTTCCGTGAGCTTTTCAATAAATATATCCTAACTTTGGTGAAAAAAAAACAATTTGAAGCGCTTTCTAAGCAGTGAGTTTATGTTATTTCACCACTAAGTTAAGCAGTGAAATTATGTAAATTCACCGCGTTCACCGCTTATCTCACACAATTTGGACACTTTTTTTGAAAGCGGTAAAGCTATGTAGTTTAACCGCTAAATTCAGCGGTAAAATTATTTAATTTCACCGCTAGCAGGCGATAAGGTTTTGTCACCGCATTCACCGCCTGGTTGAAGTAGTTTCACCGCATTCAACGCTTATCTTACAAAATTTTCCGTTGAATGGCGGTGACATCTGGACCCGTGTTGAAAATTTATCGATCTTCCCGTCTTTGACCAGGCACTGTTATTTGAACCAGTGTAATGTCTTCGAGAAATGATCTTTTTCGAGATGACAAAGAATTTTGATTCCAGTTTTTCGAATCATGAAGCCCCTCCTCCGGAACAATATACCAGTAACCCGGAATATCATTTCATGAAAGTTGTATTTCGGAGCAATTAACGGATACTGAAATTTATTCGCCCGATGTTCTGATTTGTGTACTAGTTTTTTCGAATCAAAAAGCTAAACATGTAGGAAACGACAGTTAGTTTTGTGCCGAACTGATTGCACTGATCTTAAAAAATTAATTACCATAGGATAATTAATATATAGGTCAATATAATTTAGTTTAATATAATTATTACATGATAAATTTAGATAATATAATATATTAATTTATGTGATTAATTAATTATAATATAATCTTCAAACCCCTAATATATCAGATTTATGTTTTGCTAAGATGAATGTATGGAGAGAAATGCTACCAATTTTGATCAAACCCTTTTTCGCTCCGATAGAAAAAGACCATGATAATTTTACACTTTCACATCGCGCTTTTTTTCTCATTCAAAGCTATTGAAATTTGATGCAAAAGTCAATAAAAAACGTGAAAACGAACTGCTAAGGTCTAATCGATGAACCTCGAAAAAGAAATGATATTTTCTCATGTGCGATGTTTTATGAAACTTGCAACAATTTACGAACAAATTATATTCATTACGATGTAGAGGTATACCCAAATCGCCACGGGCAGATATGCCCGATGCGTGTATCTTGTGTTCGTTTTTACTATGTTAATACATTGAAAGCGGAACAAAAATTGCGGAAAATAGCTACTTTAGCAGAAACCGGCAAAATGGAAGGGAATATCGAATCCCGTGTTCGCAAAAGTGTCCTAATTTTAGCCGCGAAATACAAGTACAAACTTAATAACCTATTTTTCGCGCGAGTTGTATCACGCATCCGCTCCATTTATGTATCGATTTTTTGCACGAAATGTGACTCGATTTGGCGTATAATCCGCAATTAAGCCTAACTTAATTACTACTTATTTAATTAAGCCTAACTTATTACTACTAGTAGTACTTTTTTACTACTTTATTACTACTTATTTCTACTTATTAGTACTATTTTTTACTACTTATTAAAATTGGCCAATCCCACATTGATATACAAAAGCTTTGATGTGCGGGAGATGTTTCGGAAAAAATTCAGTTTTTGTGGTTGCATGTTTCTAAGCACTTAAAAGCTCTGAAGGCTTCAATTAAATCTTTATTAAAGTGCTTATCGCATGCTCAAAATGCACGCGAATAATAGATACCTAAATTGAGCGGAAACGTGCTTTACCTAATTTTTGCACCGAATATTTTTTTATTTCGTGAAACTGGCGGAACCCCTTTTGCGAAAAGTAAGATACAAAGGATGTCACCTAATTTTGTTCATTGTATGTAACTATTTTTTGAGCCAATTTTACTGAGGCGGAAATTTTGGGGGTATACCTCTGCGTCGTAGTGTTGCATCAGTTTCGAAGCCTTTTTTGGACTTTCAAATGCAAAATTTTTAAACCAAGCATTTCTTGACAGAAAAGGATAAAATTTTTGGCATGTTTTGAAGTTTTCCTCTCATATCGTACTTAATTTTTTGCGAAAATTCTTTTTTTTTGCACAAAATGGGGGATTTTTTTTCTGGTTGCAATTTTTTTCATTGGCAATTGTTTCATGATCATTTTTTATTTTAACATAGCAACTTTTCCGCAATGATAAATGTTCCAGATGCTCTCTTTAACAAATTATTTTTTGATGTTTTCTGTGATGATATAATCAATCAATGTAGTCTTGTTGATACTCCGTCTTGTCCCTATCGTTGTGTTACATGACACCAACCGTTACGGAATAAATAGCGTTTCTAATTTTCGTTTTTCATTTTTCCCAAAAAAGTTAATTTTGTAATCGCCCATCAAAGTTATTTGTTTGTTGTCAGCTGCAGCACAGCCGATTCCCAGAGCCAGTTCTGACGGAAACATTTCAGAAATGTGTTTAATCGGGCAGTACGAAAGATATATCAAATAATATTTTTTTATTGAACTCACATTCTAACCAGATGTTTCGAAACGAGATTCGCAGGTTAACGTTAGATTTTTACGTTCTTTACGTTAGAATGATCTGGGTATATAGAGCAGAAGACCACCTCCAATTGTTTTAGAATGTAATGAAAGATTTCTATCTTTTCTGAAACATTGAAAATTTTTCACTGCGTACTTGCCAAAAACGTCATTCATTTTGAGCCATGTTTCTGAAAAATCAAAAATTGTTTTTTCCCATATCTTCCATTAATTGCTTTATGGTGGAGTTCTGACCAACAATACTTTAACGATTGAGCGAAAAAGATTTTACATTATCCTTAAAAGACGCGCCTACTATTTTTAGGCATTCAACATACTTCAGAACTGGTCCTGGATTTTGTTCTACATTTCCACATTGAATAATGATAGAAATTTTAACTACAAAGACAAAACAAGTATTTAATACACGGGAAAAGAAATTGAAAAAAAGATTAAAAGGCACTCCCGATAATGTATTTTATAACACAACAAGTGGCACCTCAAGAAAATTGTCATACATCAATCCATTTGCAGATACAATTCATGAAGATATAATCAGCACAATAATGAGACTGAATCCCCATTTCCATGAAGTGCCTTCCCTAAACCTCGACATCAAAATTGAAATATAAAACAAGTAAAACGTCGTTCCGCGTTATTATACTACTTTTCAAAAATGATTATTTTATCTGGTGTAATAATACCTTTGATTGAATCGTTTGCTTTGAAAGCGTTGAACTTTATTTCTTTTGAAGGGTTGAATGAAACTGCGATTGTATTGAGTATTTGCAATAACATTGTTTGATGAGAGAAGAAAGTGTCCTAAAACTGCATTCGTTAAAAAAATACACTCCCTGCTGATGTTTAAAATGTAAATCGTCGTAAAACAGATGGTTGTAGTGGGGTAGTTTCATCATCATTTGGTGAATGGCTAATAATTTCAAATTCATATTATTAGCTTTTTTTGCATAATTTTCAATTTGTTTGTTGAAAGCAGATATTCGTTCATTAGAAGGTTGTTGTCGAACCTCAATCCTTTGTTTTTGAATCCCAGTATGCCTGAAAACAGATGTATTCCGGTATTGAAATATCATTAATCAGATTCTATACCAAACTACTTCCAAGTAATAAATACTCCGTGTTTTCTGGATTATTAGGGGTTGGAAACGTTCTCACCTTGTATTCGTTATTTAAATTTTTGTGGTGCTTTCTCATTTTTGTTGTATGTTACTTGCTCACCGTCCTGTCTGCTTTTTTTGCTGGGATGTAAGTGCTGCAATGTAAGTGCTGCTTCATAATTCTTTATAAGGTCATCTTCTTCATTAACGTTTTTGAAAGCGTCAACATAGATTTGATAAAGTTTGCACTTCGAGAGTTGCTCGAAGGATTGGAGGGATAGCATTGAGGTAAAGTTTTACACGTTTATTTACAGCTGGTGCAATATTATCAATCAGGGCGTATTTCGTAAAAGCAAGCGAAATTTTTTATCTATTCTAAAAAATGATTTCAGAAGAACGCGTGCAAAGAGTAGGAAATTCAAAACATAAAGATTAATGGAGCAATTTGAGCAAATCAAGGACACGGATGAAAGATTTTCCCATGGTATCTCATGACAAGCAGGATTGAGCCGGAACTGCTCACATGTTTTAGTCAGAAACCAACTCATGAAGCAAAAAGATATCACATTAAAGCCAAGCCATAGCTGTGTCCTGGTTTTGGTTCACCATACCCCAGGTTGATTGCCGACTGCTTTCGTGCGCTGGAATTCGTCTCTGACACACTGCGCTAAAAAAAACTCAGATTCGAGAATATCGTCAGACAGGGTCAACTTTTCAGTGTAATATGGAAGATGAGCATACGTAACATCAAATGTACTTGCACTGCGGCTCCAAAAAATTCTTTTTTTTTCTGGTTCTCTGATATACTTTTTTCACTAAATATCAGATATTCCGTTTTCAAAATAATATCATCATTTCTTATTGATGAACAAATTCGCAACTTTTAAAACTATTTCACCATTGTGTTGACCCTTCAAGTACTCTTCTTCTAGAACGCTTGACTCAGAAATTCTTTAGCGTAGTGCATAATAAGAAGTTTCAAAAACTTTTTTTTGATTCAAACATGGTTTACTCAGTGCATTACATTGAATCTTTGACAATTGAAATTTTCGAATTTTTTTACTGTTGAAATTTTGGGTTTGTTTTTGTTATCATTTCTCCATAGTCTTTTTAATATGAAGACCCGTTGACATTCAAATGTAAATCAATGATTATTTACAGTTCTTGCAGATAAGATCTGATGATTGTTGTTCCTTGATCACTGGTGTCCTAAAATTGTTTGAGAAGGTTTGGATTCCGCCTGTTTTTGTTGTTGTTTTGTGATCCCGCGACTAAGTCTCTTTAATAACAGGCCATTAGGCCTCCTGAAGTGTTGCAACCTACTTTATCTCTTTATGTTGAATTCTTGTGTCTGTTATGGCATTTGAAAAAAAAATGGTTTTCAAAGTAGATTTGGATTTTTGAGCTTCGCCATTTTTGAATTGCTATTCCGTCGGTTTGACACTAAGTCTCTGTATAGACAAGTCACAATCGTTTCCAGTGAGCTATACCAGTTTTTTTTAAAATTGTTTGTTTGTTCCTCGTCTTTGTTACTACTGTTACTACAAGGTTTCCTAAAATGTTTAAAATTTTTGTCATGTTTTACATTTTAAAGGATAATTGTTTTGTTTTTTTATTATAACTTTAGTGGTCGATCCCATTTGATTCGAATTTTTGCCTAATTGAACGTTTGTATTACTATTAGCTACAAGTTTATGGTTTCATATGGTTTTAACGGCTTCACTTCGTTCGACGTACTCTTTATACTAGACCAATCTAAAATGCTCCTCATGGAGATATAATTGAACATTTTGTACAACAATTTTGTGCTTTCATTTAATTTCTAATGAGAGTAGTCACTTTGACAGTAATTGTTTTCAAAAACAGATTAGTATTTTTGGACTGCACACAATTTTGCTCTTTTTTTGTCCTCATGTTAATCTGTCTATTGAGGACAGGCCCAATATCTTTTCTAATGAAGTATAGGTTACTTTGTTTTAATTAGGTTGTATCTGATGTGAGTTTCATTTTGTTCAGATTTTTTTAATATACAGATCGTTTTTTTGTTCGTAATTGATATTTGGTATTTGATTTTTGATATTGTCTTTTCTAGTGGCTACAAGAAGTTTCATCGGTGCTTTAACGTGGCATTATTTTATTCAATTATTGGTTTTATGAACGATTTGTATGTTTTTGAAAGTTTTCTATCTCTTCATCATTTGGTAGCCAATTAAGTCAAGAAATTGAATGAATAGGGTAGGAACATTATGTGCGTACGCACATTACCAAGCCTCCGTGTTTCTAAATAGACTCAAACATAAAAAGTTTGCTTTATAAAAATAGCTTTTAGTCTGGCCTTTTCTTGTGTCGACGTACGATGTAGGCCCATTCAGTTATTGTTACGCCTTGCCCCACAAGAGTCTATGCAATGCGATTGTGCAAAAAATACTCAGTGGCAATCAGCCCTCAGGGACCACTCGGTTTGAAGCTCTTGAAAATCTGTAGGTGAAATTTGTAAAGTAATTTGTACTTGATTGGTGGTACTGCATTATATCCCAAGGAAGTTTTTAGTTACTTAAATTGAAGTTGACTCCAAATTAAATCATAGAATATTTCTTTATGTGATTGATTGTTTTCAATAACAACGGCTATTCTTGCGGTCTAAAATTGTATGCTTAAAAATTTAAGGTAACATGCATAATTTTGAAGAACAAATGAACAACTCAGTTGTCTCTGAAACAACTCTAGCATTTGTTTTTTTTTAAAAAAGTTTTTTAGTTGCTCCCTTTTGAGTAAACACTTCGCAAAAATTATTAATTCAAGCGCTAAGCAAATTAACTAAAATAGAACTAAAATAGATATATTGAAATGGCAGCGAATTTGCTATCAATTCAATCTAAGAGGGAAGAGCTAATCGTTATAATATTTTCATATAGAAAATTTGATGCCTTGCGCAAAATGTTCAGCGAAACATTCATTGCTTAACATAGACTGTGTTTTTTTGGGAAACTTCTTGACCTACAGAAGTTATTTACGTCCCCACTTCAAATAGCGCTCTGACCCGAACTCAGCTTTTTTGTCGACTATTAGCCAACTAAGCATTAGAGAAACAATTCTTTTGAAAAATTTTTTTCGTCTGGGTTCAAGGCAAAATCTGATCATTCTCAACCCCCCGGACCATTGTTCACAATTCGCGCAATGGGACCTCAGTTCTCTGATCAGATTCAGTTTAAAATGTCGTCTTGATTATTAAACGTTGTAACGCGTTGGTTTGAGAACTGAGCTTGAGAGGCATCTAAATCGACTGAACGCCAGCCAGATTACTAGATTCATTTGGAATGAAAGCGTATCCTTTTGTTTCCATAGACGTTAAAAAACTTGTTGGCAGTATCATGGTGCGTGGCTAGAGGTATCATTATTAGGTAGTGAAATTAAAACAATCTCTTTTCAGTCAGCAAAAAAGTTGAAGAGATCAGTAGAAAGAAAAACACATTTAAAGGAGAAATTTGAGGTTCAATTGATTGTTGACGAAAAGAAGTTTTGAAAAAAGTTGAACTTTTTTTATAATTTCCTTACTTTAGAAGAAACAACATACAATTTTATTGCACAACAATCGCTCTAAGGGTTGCTTATATGATTAAGAAAAAAGTAACTGTATCGCAAAAAATAACACTGTGTGAACTGTGTGAGCGGAAAGTTTTACTTAAAAGTTTTTATTTAAAAGTAAAAACAACCGAATGCATACTGACCTTGAATAAACCGCAGAATAAGAGCGAATTCTAATTTTAAATCTGTACAAAGACAATAAAACAGAAGTAAATTGAGCTGCTGAGACATGAAGGATCGGTAAATATTGATTCCGATGAAGATTCAATTCTAGATCTGCATTAAAATTTTCACCCTTGAAACAAAAAGTTTTGAGCCCAAATTATGGACTAATGATATCACATTTACAAATTTTCTTTTTTAAAATCTGGTCCCAAGAAGAATAAAGTTAATCTTTACCCAAAAATAAGATAATTCGATTTTTAGTGTAACTCGGACCGAAATAAATTAATCTCACATTGACTAGCAGTATAAATACGGCAAACTTTAGACTGTTTATCAAGCAATTTATGGTGTATAACTTTTTGTTAATCAAGTGCTTTGTAGAGAGGAGAGAGTTTACTGATCTCAGTGATTTCTGTTTTCTAGTAGCGCTTATACGCTTATACATAAATTATAGTATATAGTTAACAGTTAATTTCCACTAAAAGTTTTCTTTCCTTAGATTTCTTCTCAATTTTTTAGGGATTAAGTTTTGTATTTGGTAAAAGAAGCAAGCTGCTGGTACGTACAATAGATAATTAAATGATGGAGTTAAGCTCGGAACCACATTTATAATTGAGAGCTCAAAATTATTTCTACTGATGGTATATTTTTAAGGTGTAAAGAAAGTTATAAGTTAAATTTATCTCAATAATTGAGGTTTAAGCACCAGGGAACGACAACAGAGTATATTTTAACTTAAAATTATTGTGGACCAGAGAGTGCTAGTGTTTAGCGCGCAAGCTCCTTTTTCAATTGTGGACACGTTTTTCTCTAGTATGCCATTGGATTGAGATATCAGTGTCCACAGAATTATTAATGCAAAAAT
This sequence comes from Convolutriloba macropyga, assembly GCF_964194025.1. NCBI lineage: Eukaryota > Metazoa > Xenacoelomorpha > Acoela > Convolutidae > Convolutriloba > Convolutriloba macropyga. The sequence goes on from NC_134469.1 coordinate 85,836,443, forward strand.
TGTTTTCTTAAAGTTGCGTGACTTTATCATGTCATGGTATTCTCAGTTTGAGTTGGTGATCTCAAATAGTATTTATTTAAATCTACTTAGTAATATGTTCATTTGTTAATTTGGAGTTTGTCCAAATCAATTTTGTGCTTCATACACATTAGTATTGTTCTCAAAGTAGCACTAAAATTATCAAGTCATGTTACTGAGTGTATCTTACTTCAGTACAATAGGCTCAACATCTAGCTGCTTTGATTTTTATTGAAACTTCTAATGAGTCGTCTTAGACACTTAAAAACTTAGTATGGATTAATTCTAGGTGATTCGTAAACAGTTTTGACGTTCTAATATGGGAGCATTGTACGGTTATATAGGTTTCACTAACTTAACTTCACATTCTGTATTGCAATCTAGTTCCCTGAGATCAGCTTAGGTTATGTGGATTTAATTTAGTTGATGGACTATAAAACATAAGAATCGACGAATCAGTATTTAGCTTGGGTGATGAAAAGAAACCTGTAGGATTGCAGAGAGGACTGTAGATGTCACAAATACGAATGATTCCTCATTTTATTAACCGAACCCGCACCTTGAAGGCAAACGACCTGCAAAGCCTCTCTGAAGGTAGTTTTGTCTAACTTTAGGGGGAATGACAAACCTGGTTTACACATGTAGTATGGAAGAGGAACCAAACAATTTTCCAATTGTCTGCAGAAACCCCTAGAATCTGATGGGCAATGGCTTCCGAGCGTTCTTCTCAAGTGGTTTAGTACTAGTGTGGTTTGGGTGTGAAGTGACCTCTGCTGCCCTCTTTACCCCATCTTCACTGTTGTTTCAAATATTTTGGTTGATCATGTGCTTAATTAATTGAAATGAGAATCTGGCACAGTTTTCAGAGTCACCAACTTCCTTTACTTGGGAAGAAACCGTTAAATCGTTGAAAATTAACTTCATAATTACAGAGGCAGGAAGATAAACGTGTTCTAAATGCCTAAAAAATGAGGCTACTAAATTGTTTCAACCGCCTAGAAAGCATCGGAAAATTATACAATTCGGCACTCGGCTTAACCTTAGATTCAATTTATAAGCAATAAGGTTGTAAAGTTACTGCGTCTCTCCTCCAGGTGTTTTTTAATTAGACATATAGAATATTTTGTTTGGGTGGACCTCTATTCTATACATTCAAATTAATTATAAACAGATAATCGAGTCAATTTATTCATTTTTCACCAGCTTCAAATTAATTTTTCCTAATTTGTCCTTTGAGGAACACAATAAATCATGCAATATCATCATACCTTTGTCTGTCCCGCAATTTATTGAGTTTAAAAGTTGAAATGATTTTACTCGACAATATAAACAATAAATAGATTGCTTTCACAGAGTTTATAAATATTTTTATTTCAAAAATTTGCACAGAAACGGTTAGCAGAGATTTAACATTCTATATCTTAAAACTGATAAAAACTCTGACCCAAAGCAGTGTTGCAAAAGTTTCTATCCTCCCAAATTTAATAACGCACTGTTATTGGAACCAGGTTGAAATCCTCGGGAAGAGTTGAAAAGACCGTCTTAACCATGTAGAATGGACAAACGAACCAAGTAACCCCCTTATGTCTAAACAAACCCTAAGAACCTGATGGACAAATGGTTTTGAGCGTTTTTCTCAAGTGGTTCAATACTCGACTGGTTTGGTTGTTGAGTGACCTCCGATTAGCTCTTTACGCCATCTTCACTTTTTTTTGAATATATTGGTTGATCGTGTCATTAATTATTTGAACTGAGATCTTGGAAAAATTTTCAATTAGAGAGTCATCAAATTCCTTTTATTAGTAGGGAACTTTTTACGATTAGAAATTAAATATCTAATTAACGAAGCAAGAAGATGTACATGTACTACTCTCATTTATTTTTTTAATTAAAGTTTTTTAACAACCTAGAATACTTCAAGAAATGACTGAACTCTGCGCTTGGTATAAATTTGTGTTCAATTTATGAGCAATAAGTTTCTGAATTAATAGTTCTCGCTTCCAGGAGTTTTTTTTAAGTAGATTTGTGGAGTTTTTCATTTGAGTAGACCTCCAACCCAGATATTCAATTTTATTACAAATAGATGATCGTGTGAATTTATTTAATTTTCTCCAGCTTTATATCAGTTTTTCTCCTTCGAAGAGACAAAAAATCAGGCAATATCATCATATTTTGTGTCTGTTTCCTCAAACTACTGTGGACAAAAGTTGAAATGATTTTGTTCGACAGTATAAACAATAAATAAATTGCTTTCACGGAGTTTATAAATCATTTTATTTCAAAAGATGCTTGGCATTAGTTTGCGAAAATTTATAGTTCGATAACTTAAAACAGATAAAAAAGCTGACTCAAGGCAGTTGAAAAATTTTCGATTCTTCCATCTTTAATCAGGCAGTGCTAATTGAACCCAGATGAAATCCTTAGGAAGACTTGACAAGCCAGGCTAACCCAAGTAGTATGGACAGGAGAACCAAGTAGTCTCCCAATTGTCTGCAGAAACCCTTAAAATCTGATGGGCAATGGCTTCCGAGCGTTCTTTTCAAGTGGTTCAATAATATTGTGGTTTGATGTGGAGTGACCTCCGCTGCCTTCTTTACGCCATCTTCCTTTTTCGAATATTTTGGTTGACCACGTGTTTAAATAATTGAAATGCGAATCTGGCACAGTTTTTAGAGTGACCAATTTTTTATTTAGTAAGAAAATGTTAAACCGTTGGATAATAACTTAATTACAGAGGCAGGAAGATATACGTGTTTTAACCGCCTAAAATTGAGGCAGGCTACTGAAATGTATTGACCGCATAGAAAACTTCGGAAAAAGATTCAATTCTGTGCTTGGTATAACCCGAGATTCAATTTATGAGCAACAAGGTTGTAAAATTACTGCGTCTATCTTCCATGTGTCTTTTAATTAGACTTATAGAAAATTTTATTTGTGTAGACCTCTATTCTATACATTCAAATTCATTATTAACAGATAGTCGAGTCAATTTATTCATTTTTCACCAGCTTCGTATTAATTTTCCCTATTTTTTCCTTTGAAGAACACGATAAATCATGCAATATCATCATACTTTTGTCTGTCCCCGCAAATTATTGATTGTAAAAATTGAAATGCTTTTTTCGAAAATACAAACAATAAATAGATTGCTTTCAAACAGTTGATAAACATTTTTATTTCAAAAATTCGCATAGAAACGGTTGGCAGAAATTTAACGCTCTATTTCTCAAAACTGGTAAAAAACTCTGAACCAAAGCAGTTGAAAGTTTCTATCCTCCCAACTTTAATAACGCGCTGTTGTTTTAACCAGGGTGAAATCCTCGGGAACATTTGAAAAGCCCGTCTTAACCATCTGGACAGACGAACCAAGTAACCACCCTATGTCTAAACAAACCCTATGAACCTTATGGATAAAGGCTTCTGAGCGTTTTTCTCAAGTGGTTCAAAACTCTTCAGGTTTGGTTATGGTGTCATCTTCGATGAGATCTTTACGCCATCTTCCCTCTTGTTTTGAATATATTGGTCGATCGTGTCATTAATTAATTGCACTGAGAACTTGGTATAATTTTCAATCGTAGAGTCACCAACTTCCTTTTATGAGCAGGAAACCTTTTAAGATTGGAGATTAAATTTCTAATTAACGAAACAAGAAGATGTACGTGTGCTACTTTTAATTATGTTTTTAAATAAATGTTTTAACCACCTTGAATACTTCAAGAAATGACTGAACTCTGCACTTGGTATAAATTTGTGTTCAATTTATGAGCAATAAGTTTTTGTGAATTACTGCTACTCGGTTCCAAGAGTTTTTTAAGGTAGCGTTAAGGAGTTTTTCATTTCGGTAGACCTCCAACCCAGATATTCAATTTTAATACAAACAGATGATCGTGTGAATTTTTTAAATTTTCTACAGCTTTATATCAGTTTTTCTTACTTTCTCCTTTGAAGAACACGATAAATCATGCAATATCATCATACTTTTGTCTGTCCCCGCAAATTATTGAGTGTAAAAATTGAAATGCTTTTTTCGAAAATATAAACAATAAATAGATTGCTTTCAAACAGTTGATAAACATTTTTATTTCAAAAATTCGCATAGAAAAGGTTGGCAGAAATTTAACGCTCTATTTCTCAAAACTGGTAAAAAACTCTGAACCAAAGCAGTTGAAAGTTTTTATCCTCCCAACTTTAATAACGCGCTGTTATTTTAACTAGCGTGAAACCCTCGGGAACAGTTGAAAAGCCCGTCTTAACCATGTAGAGTGGACAGACTAACAAAGTAACCACCCTATGTCTAAACAAACCCTATGAACCTTATGGATAAAGGCTTCTGAGCGTTTTTCTCAAGTGGTTCAAAACTCGTCCGGTTTGATTGTGGTGTGACCTTCGATGAGATCTTTACGCCATCTTCCCTCTTGATTTGAATATTTTGGTCGATCGTGTCATTAATTAATTGCAATGAGAACTTGGAATAGTTTTCAATCGTAGAGTCACCAACTTCCTTTTATTAGAAGGAAACCTTTTAAGATTGGAGATTAAATATCTAATTAACAAAGCAAGAAAATGTACGTGTACTACTTTTAGTTATATTTTTAATTAAATGTTTTAACCACCTTGAATACTTCAAGAATTGATTGAACTCTGCACTTGGTATAAATTTGTGTTCAATTTATGAGCAATAAGTTTGTGAATTACTGCTACTTGGTTCCAACAGTTTTTTTAAGTAGAATTGTGGAGTTTTTCATTTTGGTAGACCTCCAACCCAGATATTCATTTTTATAACAAACAGATGATTGTGTGAATTTGTTTATTTTTCTCCAGCTTTTTATCAGGTTTTCCTACTTTCTCCTTTGAAGAACACGATTAATCATGCAATATTATCGTACTTTTGTCTGTACCCCATAAACTGTTTAGTGTAAAATTTGAAATGTTTTCACTCGACAAGATCAACAAAAAACAGACTTTTTTTATAGTGTTCATAAATCTTTTTATTTCAAAAATTTGCATAGAAACGGTTGGCAGAAATTTTACGTTCTATTTCTCAAAAACTGGTAAAAAACTCTGAACCAAAGCAGTTCAAAGTTTCTATCCTCCCAATTCTAATAACGCGCTGTTGTTTTAACCAGGGTGAAATCCTCGGGAACATTTGAAAAGCCCGTCTTAACCATCTGGACAGACGAACCAAGTAACCACCCTATGTCTAAACAAACCCTATGAACCTTATGGATAAAGGCTTCTGAGCGTTTTTCTCAAGTGGTTCAAAACTCGTCAGGTTTGGTTATGGTGTCATCTTCGATGAGATCTTTACGCCATCTTCCCTCTTGTTTTGAATATATTGGTCGATCGTGTCATTAATTAATTGCACTGAGAACTTGGTATAATTTTCAATCGTAGAGTCACCAACTTCCTTTTATGAGCAGGAAACCTTTTATGATTGGAGATTAAATATCTAATTAACAAAGCAAGAAGATGTACGTGTGCTACTTTTAATTATGTTTTTAAATAAATGTTTTAACCACCTTGAATACTTCAAGAAATGACTGAACTCTGCACTTGGTATAAATTTGTGTTCAATTTATGAGCAATAAGTTTTTGTGAATTACTGCTACTCGGTTCCAAGAGTTTTTTTAGGTAGCGTTAAGGAGTTTTTCATTTCGGTAGACCTCCAACCCAGATATTCAATTTTAATACAAACAGATGATCGTGTGAATTTTTTAAATTTTCTACAGCTTTATATCAGTTTTTCTTACTTTCTCCTTTGAAGAACACGATAAATCATGCAATTTCATCGTACTTTGGCCTGTCACCTTAAACTGTTGAGTGTAAAAATTGAAACGACTTTACTTGACAGTATAAACAATAAATAGATTGCTTTCATAGAATTTATAAATCTTTTCATTTCACAAATTTGCATAGATAAGGTTTGCAGAATTTTAACGTTCTATATCTCAAAACTGATAAAAAAACTCGGAACTAGAGCAGTTGAAAGTTTCTATCCTCCCAACTTTAATAACGCGCTGTTGTTTTAACCAGGGTGAAATCCTCGGGAACAGTTGAAAAGCCCGTTTTAACCATCTAGAGTGGACAGACGAACCAAGTAACCACCCCATGTCTAAACAAATCCTAAGAACCTTTTGGATAAAGGCTTCTGAGCGTTTTTCTCAAGTGGTTCAAAACTCATCCGGTTTGGTTGGGGTGTGACCTCAGATGAGCTCTTTACGCCATTTTCACTCTTGTTTTGAATATATTGGTTGATCGTGTCATTGTTTAATTGAACTGAGAACTTGGTATAATTTTCAATCGTAGAGTCACCAATTTCCGTTTATAAGCAGGAAACTTTTTACGATTGGAGATTAAATATCTAATTAACGAAGCAAGAAGACGTAATTGTACTACTTTTGATTATATTTCTAATTAAATTTTTTAACCACCTAGAATTCTTCAAGAAATGACTGAACTCTGCACTTGGTATAAATTTGTATTCAATTTATGAGCAATAAGTTTGTGAATTAATGCTACTCGGTTCCAAGAGATTTTGTAAGTGGGGCTGTGGAGTTTTTCTTTAGGTAGTCTTCTAATCAAGATATTCAATGTTATTACAAATATGATTGGAGATAAAATATCTAATAGCCGAGTTAAGAAGAAGTACGGGTACTATTTTTAATTGAAATGTTTTAACCACTTAGAATACTTCAAAAAATGACTGAACTCTTTGTGTTCAGGTTATGAGCTATAAGTTGGTGAATTACTGCTACTCGGTTTCAAGATTTTTATTAAGTAGGGTTGTGGAGTTTTTCATTGGATAGGTCTCCAACCCAGATATTCAACTTTATTACAAACAGATGATCGTGTGAATTTATTTAATTTTCTCCAGCTTTATATCAGTTTTTCATACTTTCTCCTTTGAAGAACACGATAAATCATGCAATACTATCATTCTTCTGTCTGTCACCGTAAACTATTGCTTATAAAAGTTGAAATGATCAGACTTGACAATATTAACAATAAATAGATTGCTTTCACAGAGTTTATAAACCTTTTTATTTAAAAAATTTGCATAGAAACGGTTTGCAGAAATTTAACGTTCTATATCTCAAAACTGCTAAACAACTCTGACCTAAAGCAGTTGAAAATTTCTATTCCCCAACTTTAATAACGAGCTAATATTTGAATCAGGGTGAAATCCTCGGGAAGAGTTGAAGAGCCCGTATTAACCATGTAGAATGGACAGACGAACAAAGTAACCACCCTATGTCTAGACAAACCCTAATAACCTTATGGACAAAAGCTGCTGAGCGTTTTTCTCAAGTGGTTCTAAACTGTTGTGATCTGACCTCCGATGAGCTCTTTACGCCATCTTCACTCTTTTTTTGAATATATTGCTTGATCGTTTCATTATTTATTAGAACTGAGAACTCGGTATAATTTTCGATCGTAGAGTCACGAACTTCCTTTTGTTAGTAGGAAACTTTTTACAAATGGAGATTAAAAATCCAGTTACCGAGGCAAGAAGATATACGTTTACTACTTTTAATTATGTTTTTAATTAAATGTTTTAACCACCAAGAATTCTTCAAGAAATGACTAAACTCTGCGCTTGGTATAAATTTGTGATCAATTTATGAGCAATAAAATTGTGAATTACGGCTTCTTCTTTCCAGGAGTTTTTAAGTAGAGTTCTGGATTTTTTCATTTGAGTAGACCCCAACCTAGATATTCAGTTTTATTACAAACAGATAATCGTGTTAATTTATTTAAGTTTCTTTAGCTTTATATCAGTTTTTACTACTTTCTCCCTTGAAGAACACGATAAATCATACAACTTCAACGTTCTTTTGTCTGTCACCTTAAACTGTTTAGTGTAAAAATTGAAACGATTTTACTCGACAGCACAAACAATAAATAGATTGCTTTCATAGAGTTTATAAACCTTTTTATTTCAAAAATTTGCATGGATACGGTTTGCAGAAATGTAACGTTATATATCTCAAACCTCATAAAAAACTCTGAACTAGAGCAGTTGACAGTTTCTATCCTCCCAACTTTAATATCGCGCTGCTATTTGAACCACGATGAAATCCTCGGGAAGAGTTGAAAAGCCCGTATTAACCATGTAGAATGGACCGACGAACAAAGTAACCACCCTATGTCTAGACAAACCCTATTAACCTTATGGACAAAAGCTTTTGAGCGTTTTTTTACTTGGTTCAAAACTCGTCTGGTTTGGTTGTGGAGTAACCTCCGACGAGCTCTTTACTCCATCTTCACTATTGCTTTGAATATATTGTTCGATTGTGTCTTTAATTACTGAGGCAAGAAGATGTACGTGTATTACTTTTATTTATTTACCAACAAATTAATAGAAAGACCACATATAAATGATAAAATTACACTTTCACAGCTGTATTTTTACTAAATAATTCTATTAAGTAGCCTTATAGCCAAGCTGTCACTCATCGCATCGCGTTTTTTCTCATTCAGTGATATTGAGACATGATGTAAAAGTCAGTAAAAAACGTAAAAACGAACTGTCTAGGTCTAATTGAAGAACCCCTAAAAAGAAGCGACGTTTTCTCTTGTGGGACAATTTATGCTACTCGGTTCCAAAAGTTTTTTTAAGTAGAGTTGTGGAGTTTTTCATTTTGGTAGACCTCCAACCCAGATATTCAATTTTATTACAAACAGATGATCGTGTGAATTTAATTAATTTTCTCCAGCTTTATATCAGTTTTTCATACTTTCTCCTTTGAAGAACACGATAAAACATGCAATACCATCATACTTTTGTCTGTCCCCGTAAACTTTTGCTTGTAGAAGTTGAAATGATCTTACTTGACAATATAAACAATAAATAGATTGCTTTCACAGAGTTTATAAATCTTTTTATTTAAAAAATTTGCATAGAAACGGTTTGCAGAAATTTAACGCTCTATATCTCAAAGCTGCTCAAAAACTCTGACCTAAAGCAGTTGAAAATTTCTATCCCCCAACTTTAATAACGAACTAATATTTGAATTAGGGTGAAATCCCCGGGAAGAGTTGAAAAGACCGTATTAACCATGTCGAATGGACAAAAGAACAAAGTAACCACCCTATGTCTAGAAAAACCCTAATAACCTTATGGACAGAAGCTTCTGAGCGTTTTTCTCAAGTGGTTCTAAACTCGTCCGGCTTGGTTGTTATGTGACCTCCGATGAGCTCTTTACGCCATCTTCCCTCTTGATTTGAATATATTGGTTGATCGTGTCATTATTTATTTGAACTGAGAACTCGGTATAACTTTCGATCGTAGAGTCACGAATTTCCTTTTATTAGTAGGAAAACTTTTACGAATGGAGATTAAAAATCCAGTTACCGAAGCAAGAAGATGTACGTGTACTACTTTCAATTATATTTTTAATTAAATGTTTTAATCACCAAGAATACTTCAAGAAATGACTAAACTCTGCGCTTGGTATAAATTTGTGATCAATTTATGAGCAATAAGTTTGTGAATTACGGCTTCTTGTTTCCCGGAGTTTTTTAAGTTCTGGATTTTTTCATTTGAGTAGACCCCAACCTAGACATTCAGTTTTATTACAAACAGATAATCGTGTTAATTTATTTAAGTTTTCCAGCTTTATATCAGTTTTTAATACTTTCTCCTTTGAAGAACACGATAATTCATACAATTTCATCGTAATTTTGTCTGTCACCTTAAACTGTTGAGTGTAAAAATTGAAATGATTTTCACTCGACAGCATAAACAATAAATAGATTGCTTTCATAGAGTTTATAAATTTTTTTATTTCAAAAATTTGCATAGATACGGTTTGCAGAAATTTAAAGTTCTATATCTCAAAACTCATAAAAAAACTCTGAACTAGAGCAGCTGACAGTTTCTATCCTCCCAATTTTATCAACGCGCTGCTATTTGAACCACGGTGAAATCCTCGGGAAGAGTCGAAAAGACCGTATTAACCATGTAAAATGGACAGACGAACGAAGTAACCACCCTATGTCTAAACAAATCCTAAGAACCTTATGGATAAAGGCTTCTGAGCGTTTTTCTCAAGTGGTTCAAAACTCATCCGGTTTGGTTGGGGTGTGACCTCAGATGAGCTCTTTACGCCATTTTCACTCTTGTTTTGAATATATTGGTTGATCGTGTCATTGTTTAATTGAACTGAGAACTTGGTATAATTTTCAATCGTAGAGTCACCAATTTCCGTTTATAAGCAGGAAACTTTTTATGATTGGAGATTAAATATCTAATTAACGAAGCAAGAAGATGTACGTGTACTACTTTTAATTATATTTATAATTAAATTTTTTAACCACCTAGAATACTTCAAGAAATGACTGAACTCTGCACTTGGTATAAATTTGTGTTCAATTTATGAGCAATAAGTTTCTAAATTACTAGTTCTCGCTTCCTGGAGTTTTTTTTAAGTAGAGTTATGGAGTTTTTCATTTGAGTAGACCTCCAACCCAGATATTCAATTTTATTACAAACAGATGATCGTGTGAATTTATTTAATTTTCTCCAGCTTTATATCAGTGTTTCATACTTTCTCCTTTGAAGAACACGATAAAACATGCAATACCATCATACTTTTGTCTGTCCCCGTAAACTTTTGCTTGTAAAAGTTGAAATGATCTTACTTGACAATATAAACAATAAATAGATTGCTTTCACAGAGTTTATAAATCTTTTTATTTGAAAAATTTGCATAGAAACGGTTTGCAGAAATTTAACGTTCTATATCTCAAAGCTGCTCAAAAACTCTGACCTAAAGCAGTTGAAAATTTCTATCCCCCAACTTTAATAACGAACTAATATTTGAATCAGGGTGAAATCCCCGGGAAGAGTTGAAAAGACCGTATTAACCATGTAGAATGGACCGACGAACAAAGTAACCACCCTATGTCTAGACAAACCCTATTAACCTTATGGACAAAAGCTTTTGAGCGTTTTTTTACTTGGTTCAAAACTCGTCTGGTTTGGTTGTGGAGTAACCTCCGACGAGCTCTTTACTCCATCTTCACTATTGTTTTGAATATATTGTTCGATTGTGTCTTTAATTACTGAGGCAAGAAGATGTACGTGTATTACTTTTATTTATTTACCAACAAATTAATAGAAAGACCACATAAAAATGATAAAATTACACTTTCACAGCTGTATTTTTACTAAATAATTCTATTAAGTAGCCTTATAGCCAAGCTGTCACTCATCGCATCGCGTTTTTTCTCATTCAGTGATATTGAGACATGATGTAAAAGTCAGTAAAAAACGTAAAAACGAACTGTCTAGGTCTAATTGAAGAACCCCTAAAAAGAAGCGACGTTTTCTCTTGTGGGACAATTTATGCTACTCGGTTCCAAAAGTTTTTTTAAGTAGAGTTGTGGAGTTTTTCATTTTGGTAGACCTCCAACCCAGATATTCATTTTTATTACAAACAGATGATCGTGTGAATTTATTTAATTTTCTCCAGCTTTATATCAGTTTTTCATACTTTCTCCTTTGAAGAACACGATAAAACATGCAATACCATCATACTTTGGTCTGTCCCCGTAAACTTTTGCTTGTAAAAGTTGAAATGATCTTACTTGACAATATAAACAATAAATAGATTGCTTTCACAGAGTTTATAAATCTTTTTATTTAAAAAATTTGCATAGAAACGGTTTGCAGAAATTTAACGTTCTATATCTCAAAGCTGCTCAAAAACTCTGACCTAAAGCAGTTGAAAATTTCTATCCCCCAACTTTAATAACGAACTAATATTTGAATCAGGGTGAAATCCCCGGGAAGAGTTGAAAAGACCGTATTAACCATGTAGAATGGACAAAAGAACAAAGTAACCACCCTATGTCTAGAAAAACCCTAATAACCTTATGGACAGAAGCTTCTGAGCGTTTTTCTCAAGTGGTTCTAAACTCGTCCGGCTTGGTTGTGATGTGACCTCCGATGAGCTCTTTACGCCATCTTCCCTCTTGATTTGAATATATTGGTTGATCGTGTCATTATTTATTTGAACTGAGAACTCGGTATAACTTTCGATCGTAGAGTCACAAATTTCCTTTTATTAGTAGGAAAACTTTTACGAATGGAGATTAAAAATCCAGTTACCGAAGCAAGAATATGTACGTGTACTACTTTCAATTATGTTTTTAATTAAATGTTTTAACCACAAAGAATACTTCAAGAAATGACTAAACTCTGCGCTTGGTATAAATTTGTGATCAATTTATCAGCAATAAGTTTGTGAATTACGGCTTCTTGTTTCCCGGAGTTTTTTAAGTTCTGGATTTTTTCATTTGAGTAGACCCCAACCTAGACATTCAGTTTTATTACAAACAGATAATCGTGTTAATTTATTTAAGTTTCTCCAGCTTTATATCAGTTTTTAATACTTTCTCCTTTGAAGAACACGATAATTCATACAATTTCATCGTAATTTTGTCTGTCACCTTAAACTGTTGAGTGTAAAAATTGAAATGATTTTCACTCGACAGCATAAACAATAAATAGATTGCTTTCATAGAGTTTATAAATTTTTTTATTTCAAAAATTTGCATAGATACGGTTTGCAGAAATTTAAAGTTCTTTAATTAAAATGTTTTAAAAATGTTTTAACCACTTAGAATACTTCAAGAAATGACTGAACTCTTTGTGTTCAGGTTATGAGCTATAAGTTGGTGATTTACTGCTACTCGGTTTCAAGATTTTTATTAAGTAGGGTTGTGGAGTTTTTCATTGGATAGGTCTCCAACCCAGATATTCAATTTTATTACAAACAGATGATCGTGTGAATTTGTTTAATTTTCTCCAGCTTTATATCAGTTTTTCATACTTTCTCCTTTGAAGAACACGATAAAACATGCAATACCATCATACTTTTGTCTGTCCCCGTAAACTTTTGCTTGTAAAAGTTGAAATGATCTTACTTGACAATATAAACAATAAATAGATTGCTTTCACAGAGTTTATAAATCTTTTTATTTAAAAAATTTGCATAGAAACGGTTTGCAGAAATTTAACGTTCTATATCTCAAAACTGCTAAACAACTCTGACCTAAAGCAGTTGAAAATTTCTATCCCCCAACTTTAATAACGAGCTAATATTTGAATCAGGGTGAAATCCCCGCGGAAGAGTTGAAAAGCCCGTATTTACCATGTAGAATTAACAGACGAACAAAGTAACCACCCTATGTCTAGAAAAACTCTAATAACCATATAGACAGAAGCTTCTGAGCGTGTTTTAACTTGGTTCAAAACTCGTCTGGTTTGGTTGTGGAGTAACCTCCGACGAGCTCTTTACTCCATCTTCACTATTATTTTGAATATCTTGTTTGATCGTGTCTTTAATTACTGATGCAAGAAGATTTACGTGTACAACTTTTAATTATTTACCAATATTTTAAGAGAAAGACCTATATAAATGATAAAATTACACTTTCACAGCTGTATGTTTTCACCAAATAATTCTATTAAGTAGCCTTATAGCGAAGCTGTCACTCGTCGCATCGCGTTTTTTCTCATTCAGTGATTTTGAGACATGATGTGAAAGTCAGTAGAAAAACGTGAAAATTATCTGCCCAGGTCTAATTGAAGAACCCCTAAAAAGAAGTGATGATTCCTGTTGTGCGACAATTTATGGAACATGCTACATTTTACAAAAAATATATTACATCAGTTGGGGAGTACACTTTTTTACGTTCACCTACAAATTTTTCAAACCAAGTAATTCTTCTCAGATATGCTAGGGAAAATGTTTTTGATATTGTCAACAATGTGCCGCGTTCCAACTTAGAATGGGTTGAGTTCCTTGGAAAAGATATTACTACTCAAATATAAGTAGACCTCTTTGAAAGTGAATCTTTGTAAGTTCACGGCTTAATCTAACGGTGCAAATACATATTTTCACCGCATTTCTCTGCAAAATTATGCACGAAGTTCGCGTTGAAAAAGAAATTTTCACCGCTTACCTTATATGTTTTTCCGAGATTTCCTCGACCCGGCTTTCGAAACGAAAAACTAAACATGTAGAATCTCACTTCAGTCTGGGTAAAGAGACGACAGCTAGTTTTGTGACAAATCAATTGCGTTGGTTGTGGTGTTACCTCCGATGAGCTCTTTACGACATAATCACTCTTTCTTTGAATATATTGGTTAATCGTGTCATTATTTAATTGAACTGAGAACTCGGTATAATTTTCAATCATGGAGTCACCAACTTCCTTTTATGAGCAGGAAACCTTTTAAGATTGGAGATTAAATATCTAATTAACAAAGCAAGAAGATGTACGTATGCTAATTTTAATTATGTTTTTAATTAAATGTTTTAACCACCTTGAATACTTCAAGAAATGACTGAACTCTACACTTGGTATAAATTTGTGTTCAATTTATGAGCAATGAGTTTGTGATTTACGCTACTCGGTTCCAAGAGTTTTCTTAAGTAGAGTTGTGGAGTTTTTCGTTTCGGTAGACCTCCAACCTCCAACCCAGATATTTAATTTTTTTACAAACAGATGATCGTGTGAATTTGTTTAATTTTCTCCAGCTTTTTATCAGTTTTTCCTACTTTCTCCCTGGAAGAACACAAAAAAATCAACAGTTTCATAATATTTCTTGTCTGTTCCCTCAAACAATTGTAGGTAAAAATTGAAACGATTTTGTTCGACAATATGAAAAAAGAACAGATTTTTTTCATAGAGTTTATAAATCATTTTATTTCAAAAGTTGCCTGGAAACGGATTGCGAAAATTTCCAGTTGCATATCTTAAATTTCATAAAAAATTTGACTTAAAGCAATTGAAAATTTCTCTCTCTTTCCATCTTTAATCAAGCAGTGCTATTTGAACCCGGGTGAAACCCTTGGGAAGACTTGACAAGCCAGGCTAACCCATGTAAAATGGACAGGTGAACCAAGTAATCTCCCCAATGTCTGCAAAGACCCTGAGAAAGTAATGGGCGCCAACCTAACCTCTGAGCGTTTTTCTCAAGCGGCTTTTCAACCATCTAGATGGTTTTGGGTTGAACTCCAATATGTTTTTTAAGCCATCTTCACTCTTCTTTTAATTTTACTGTTTTTGTTATGTGTTTAATTAATTGAACTGAGAACATGGTATAGTTTTCAATCGCAGAGTCACCAACTGTCCTTTATTTGGGAAAAACCCGTTTACTATGGAAGAACAATTATTCAAATAAAGAGGCAGGAAGACATACCTGAGTTACCTTTTATCATGTTTATTAGTTAAAACGTTATAACCGCCTACACAACTTCAGAAAAAGATTGGAGGCTGCGCTTGGCATACGTTTTTATTCTATTTCGAGCAAAAAATCTGTGAAGTTTTTACAACTGTATATTTTCACCAAATAATTCTAATAAGTAGCCTTATAGCGAAGCTGTCACTCATCGCATCGCGTTTTTCTAGTTCAGTGATTTTGAGACATGATTTAAAAGTCAGTAAAAAAACGTGAAAACGAACTACGCAGGTCTAATTGAAGAACCCCTAAAAAGAAGCGATGTTTTCTCTTGTGCGACAATTTATGGGACATGCTACATTTCACAAAAAATATATTACATCAGTTGGGGAGTACACTTTTAAAAGTTCACCTACAAAAATTTCAAACCAACTAACTCTTCTCAGATATGCTAGGGAAAAACGGGGAAAGAGACTACAGCTAGTTTTGTGACAAATCGATTGCATTGGTTGTGGTGTGACCTCCAATAAGCTCTTTACGCCAGTTCACGCTTTTTTTGAGTATATTGGTTGATCGTGTCATTATTCAATTGAACTTAGAACTTGGTATAATTTTCAATCGTGGAGTCACCAATTTCCTGTTATTAGCAGGAAACTTTTTACGATTGGAGATAAAATATCTAATAGCCGAGTTAAGAAGAAGTACGGGTACTAATTTTAATTATATTTTTAATTAAAATGTTTTAAAAATGTTTTAACCACTTAGAATACTTCAAGAAATGACTGAACTCTTTGTGTTCAGGTTATGAGCTATAAGTTGGTGATTTACTGCTACTCGGTTTCAAGATTTTTATTAAGTAGGGTTGTGGAGTTTTTCACTGGATAGGTCTCCAACCCAGATATTCAACTTTATTACAAACAGATGATCGTGTGAATTTATTTAATTTTCTCTAGCTTTATATCAGTTTTTTCTACTTTTTGCTTTGAAGAACACGATAAATCATGCAATATCATCATACTTTTGTCTGTCCCCGTAAATTATTGAGTGTAAAAATGAAAATGATTTTACTTGACAATATAAACAAAAAATTGATTGCTTTCACAGAGTTTATAAGTCTTTTTTTTTTCAAAAATTTGCATAGAAACGCTTTGCAGAAATTTAACGTTCTTTGTCTGAAAACTGGTACAAAAACTCTGACCTAAAGCAGTTGAAAAGTTTCTATCCTCCCAACTTTAATAACGCGCTGTTATTTGAACCAGGGTGAAATCCTCGGGAAGTGTTGAAAAGACCGTATTAACCATGTAAAATGGACAGACGAACAAAGTAACCACACTATGTCTAAACAAACCCTAAGACCCTTGTGGACAAAGGCTTCTGAGCGTTTTCCTCAAGTGGTTCAAAACTCGTCCGAATTCGTGGTGTGACCTCCGATTAGCTCTTTACGCCATCTTCACTTTTCTTTTGAATATACTGGTTGATCGTGTCATTAAAATTTTGAGCTGAGAACTTGGTATAAATTTCAATCAGAGAGTCACTAACTTCCTTTTACTAATAGGAAACTTTTTACGATTGGAGATTAAATATCCAATTATAGAAGCACGAAGATGTACGTGTACTTTTTTAATTATTTTATCAATTAAATTTTTTCAACCTCCTAGAGTACTTCAAAAAATGACTGAACTCTGCGCTTGGTATAAATTTGTGTTCAATTTATGAGCAATAAATTTGTGAATTACTGCTTTTCGCTGCCATGAATTTTTTTAAGTAGAGTTGTTGAGCTTTTCAATTGGGTAGACTCCGAAGCAGATATTCAATTTTGTTCCAATTAGACGATCGTGCGAATTTATTTAATTTTCTCCAGGTTTATGTCAGTTTTTCCTATTTTCTTTTTTGAAGAACACAAAAAATCAGGCTTATCATCATATTTTCTGTCTGTTCCCTCAAACTGTTGTGGATAAAAGTTGAATTGATTTTTTTTGACAATATAAACAATAAATAGATTGCTTTCACAGAGTTTATAAATCATTTTTTTCTCAAAAGTTGCTTGGAAACAGTTTGCGAAATTTTATAGTTCGATATCTTGAAAGTGATAAAAAATGTGACCCATGGCATTTGAAAAATCCTCTATCTTTCCATTATTAATCGGGCAGTGCTATTTGAACCTGAATGAAATCCTTGGGAAGACTTGACATGCCAGGCTAACCCAGGTAGCATGGACAGGCGAACCAAGTAACATCCCAATTGTTTGCAAAAACCCTTAGAATCTGATGGATAATGACTTCCGAGCGTTCCTCTCAAGTGGTTCAATAATAGTGTGGTTTGAGCGTGGAGTGGCCTCTGCTGCCCTTTTTACACCATCTTCACTGTTGTTTCAAATATTTTGGTTGATCATGTGTTTAAATAATTGGAATGAGAATCTCGTACAGTTTTCAGAGTCACCAACTTCCTTTATTTAGAAAGAAACCGTTAAAACGTTGATAATTAACTACTTAATTACAGAAGCAGGAAGATATAAGTGTTTTAAACGCCTTAAAATCAGGCTACAAAAATGTGTTAACCGCCTAGAAAACTTCGGAAAGTGATGCAATTCTGCGCTTGGTATAAACTTAGATTCATTTTATGAGCAATGAGGTTGAAAAGTGACTGCGTCTCTCCTCTAGATTTTTCAATTATACATATAGAACATTTTTTTTGAGGAGACCTCAATCTTATATATACAAAATCTATATAAACGGATTATCGAGTCAATTTACATAATTTTAACCAGCTTTTTATTAGTTTTTTCTATTTTGTCCTTTGAAGTACACGATAAATCATGCAAGATCATCATACTTTTGTCTGTCTCCGCAAACTGTTGAGTGTAAGAATTGAAATGATTTTACTCGACAATATAAACAATAAATAGATTTCTTTCACAGAGTTTATAAATCTTTTTGTTTCAAAAATTTGCAAAGAAACAAATTGCAGGCATTTAACATTCTATATCTTAAAACTCCTAAAAACTCTGCCTCAAAGCTGTTTCAAATTTTTCTATCCTCCCAATTGTAATAATGCGCTGTTATTTGAACCAGGGTGAAATCCTCGCGAAGAGTTGATAAGCCCGTCTTAACCATGTAGAATGGACAGACGAACCAAGAAACCCCTCTATGTCTAAACAAACATTAAAAATTTGATGGACAAAAACTTCTGAGCGTTTTTCCTAAGTGCTTCAAAACTCGTCTGGCTTTGTTTTTTGGAGTAAGCTCCGATGAGTTCTCTACGCTAACTTCCCTCTTGTGTTGAATATTTTGGTTGATCATGCGTTTAAATAATTGGAATGAGAATCTGGCACAGTTTTCAGAGTCACCAACTTCCTTTATTTAGTAAGAAACAAAGAAAATGTTGGAAATTAACTACTTAATTGCAGAGGCAGGAAGATATACGTGTTTTAAACGCCTTAAAATGAGGCTACAATAAAGTTTTAACCGCCTTGAAAACTTCGGAAAGTGATGCAATTCTGCGCTTGGTATAAAATTAGATTCATTTTATGAGCAATGAGGTTGAAAAGTGACTGCGTCTCTCCTCTAGATTTTTTCAATTAGACATATAGAACATTTTTTTTGAGGAGACCTCAGTCCTATATATACAAAATCTATATAAACGGATTATCGAGTCATTTTACATAATTTTCACCAGCTTTTTATTAGTTTTTTCTATTTTGTCCTTTGAAGTACACGATAAATCATGCAAGATCATCATACTTTTGTCTGTCTCCGCAAACTGTTGAGTGTAAGAATTGAAATGATCTTACTCGACAATATAAAAAATAAATAGATTGCTTTCACAGAGTTTATAAATCTTTTTATTTCAAAAATTTGCAAAGAAACAGTTTGCAGACATTTAACATTCTATATCTTAAAACTCCTAAAAACTCTGACCCAAAGCAGTTTCAAATTTTTCTATCCTCCCAACTTTAATAATGCGCTCTTATTTGAACCAGGGTGAAATCCTCGCGAAGAGTTGAAAAGCCCGTCTTAACCATGTAGAATGGACAGACGAACCAAGAAACCCCTCTATGTCTACACAAACCCTAAAAATTTGATGGACAAAAGCTTCTGAGCTTTTTTCCCAAGTGCTTCAAAACTCGTCTGGCTTAGTTTTGGAGTAAGCTCCGATGAGTTCTCTACGCTAACTTCACTCTTGTGTTGAATATTTTGGTTGATCATGCGTTTAAATAATTGGAATGAGAATCCGGCACAGTTTTCAGAGTCACCAACTTCCTTTATTTAGTAAGAAACCAATAAAACGTTGGAAATTAACTACTTAATTGCAGAGGCAGGAAGATATACGTGTTTTAAACGCCTTAAAATCAGGCTACAAAAATGTTTTAACCGCCTAGAAAACTTCGGAAAATAATGCAACTCTGCGCTTGGTATAAACTTAGACTCATTTTATGAGCAATGAGGTTGAAAAGTGACTGCGTCTCTCCTCTAAATTTTTTCAAATAGACATATAGAACATTTTTTTGAGGAGACTTCAATCCTATATACACAAAGTCTATATAAACGGATTATCGAGTCAATTTACTTGATTTTCACCAGCTTTTTATTAGTTTTTTCTATTTTGTCCTTTGAAGTACACGATAAATCATGCAAGATCATCATACTTTTGTCTGTCTCCGCAAACTGTTGAGTGTAAGAATTGAAATGATTTTACTCGACAATATAAACAATAAATAGATTGTTACCCAGAGTTTATAAATCTTTTTATTTCAAAAATTTGCAAAGAAACAGTTTGCAGACATTTAACATTCTATATCTTAGAACTCCTAAAAACTCTGACCCAAAGCAGTTTCAAATTTTTCTATACTCCCAACTTTAATAATGCGCTGTTATTTGAACCAGGGTGAAATCCTCGCGAAGAGTTGAAAAGCCCGTCTTAACCATGTAGAATGGACAGACGAACCAAGAAACCCCTCTATGTCTACACAAACCCGAAAAATTTGATAGACAAAAGCTTCTGAGCGTTTTTCCCAAGTGCTTCAAAACTCGTCTGGCTTAGTTTTGGAGTAAGCTCCGATGAGTTCTCTACGCTAACTTCACTCTTGTGTTGAATATTTTGGTTGATCATGCGTTTAAATAATTGGAATGAGAATCTGGCACAGTTTTCAGAGTCACCAACTTCCTTTATTTAGTAAGAAACCAATAAAACGTTGGAAATTAACTACTTAATTGCAGAAGCGGGAAGATATACGTGTTTTAAACGCCTTAACATCAGGCTACAAAAATGTTTTAACCGCCTAGAAAATTTCGGAAAGTGATGCAATTCTGCGCTTGGTATAAACTTAGATTCATTTTATGAGCAATGAGGTTGACAAGTGAATGCGTCTCTCATCTATATTTTTTCAATTAGACATATAGAACATTTTTTTTGAGGAGACCTCAATCCTATATATACAAAATCTATATAAACGGATTATCGAGTCAATTTACTTAATTTTCACCAGCTTTTTATTAGTTTTTTCTATTTTGTTCTTTGAAGAACACGATAAATCAGGCAGTAATATCATACTTTTGTCTGTCTCCGCAAATTGTTGAGTGTAAGAGTCGAATGATTTTACTCGACAATATAAACAATAAATAGATTGCTTTCACAGAGTTTATAAATCTTTTTTTTTTTCAAAAATTTGCAAAGAAACGGTTTGCAGAGATTTAACGTTCTTTGTCTGAAAACTGGTGTAAAAACTCTGACCTAAAGCAGTTGAAAATTTTTCTATCCTCCCAACTTTAATAACGCGTTGTTATTTGAACCAGGGTGAAATCCTCGGGAAGAGTTGAAAAGCCCGTCTTAACAATGTAGAATGAACAGACGAACCAAGAAACCCCTCTATGTCTACACAAATCCTAAAAACCTGATGGACAAAAGCTTTTGAGCGTTTTTCCCAAGTTCTTCAAAACTCGACTGGTTTGGTCGTGGCGTAACCTCCGATGAGCTCTTTACGCCATTCTCACTCTTGTTTTGAATACATTGGTTGATCGTGTCTTTAAATAATTGAACTGAGAACTTGGTATAATTTTCAATCGTAGAGTCACCAACCTCCTTTTTTTAGTAGCAAACTTTTTACGATTGGAGATTAAATATCTAATTAGCGAGGCAAGAAGATTTACGCGTACTACTTTTAATTTGTTTTTTAATAGAACTGTTTTAACCACCTAGAATACTTCAAGAAATGACTGAACTCTGCGCTTGGTATAAATTTGTGATCAATTTATGAGCAATAAGTTTGTGAATTACTTCCTCTCGTTTCCAGGAGTTTTATAAGTAGAATTCTGGAATTTTTTATATGGGAAGACCCCAACGTAGATATTCAGTTTTATTACAAACAGATGATTGTGTTAATTTATTTAATTTTCTCTAGCTTTATATCAGTCTTTCCTATTTTCTCCTTTGAAGAACACAAAAAATTAGGCAATTTTGTCATATTTCTTGTCTGTTCACTCAAACTTTTCTGGATGGAAGTTGAAATGATTTTGTTCGACAATATAAAAAGTAGATCGATTTCTTTCACAGAGTTTATAAATCATTTTATTTCAAGAGGTGCTTGGAAACGGATTGCGAAAATTTACAGTTCGATATCTTAAAGCTGATGAAAATGTGACGCAAAGCAATTGCAAATTTCTCTATTTTTCCATCTTTAATCAGGCAGTGCTATTTGAACCCGGGTAAAGTCCTTGGGAGGACTTGACAAGCCAGGCTAACCCAAGTAGTATGGACAGGCGAATCAAGTAATCTCCCCAATGTCTGCAAAATCCCTAAGAAACTAACGGGCGCTAACCTAACCTCTTGGCGTTTTTCTCAACTGGCTCTATAATTATCTGGTGTGGTTGTGGGGTGAACTCCAATCAGTTTTTAGGCCATCTTCACTCTTCTTTTAAATTTATTGTTTTTTTCATGTGTTTAATTAATTGAACTGAGACGTGGTATAGTTTTAAACCGCAGAGTCACCAACTCTACTTTGTTTAGTAAAAAACCGTTTACTATGGAAGAATAATTATCTAAATAAAGAGGCAGGTAGACATACGTGAGTTACCTTTTGTCATGTTTATTAGTTGAAATGTTATAACCGCCTACACAACTTCAGAAAGTGATTGGAAGCTGCGCTTGGCATACGTTTTTTTTCTAGTTCACCCAATAAATCTGTGAAGTTACTGCTTCTCCCTTCCAGGAGTTTTTTAAATAGAGTTTTAGAGTTTTATTGGGTAGATCTCCAACCAAGATATTCAATTTTGTTACTAACAGATAAACATGTGCTTTTATTCAATTTTCTCCAGCTTCATATCAGTTTCACCTGTTTTGTCCTTCGAAGAACACAATATAACATGCAATATTAATGATATTGTTTTGTTGTTCGGTCAAACTTTTTATGCTGAAACTACTTGAAACGATTGCGTGGGACAAAAGAAATGGTAAATCAATTGTTTTTACAGAGTCAACAAAACCATTTTTTTTTTCAAAATTTTGCATATGGAAACTGTTTGCGAAAAAAATTTTGACTCAACGCATTTGAAATTTTATCAGTCTTCCTGTTGTTTTATCAAGCACTTGTATTTGAACCAGGGTGAAATTCTGGAGAATGATTACTTCTCCAATTAGACAAAATCAGCAGAGTCCGCCTTTGCCGACACGAGTGACAGCATTTTGTCAGCACTTTTCGAATGACAGCAATATGGTTAAATTTCAACGCAATTGGATGAAAAATAACCGATTGTGGATATCAGTGACAATGGTTCCCAATTTTGAAGTAACTTTGAAGTTGTTTATCCCAGTGTTACTGTTTTCGGCGAAAGCTTACCAAGCCGTAATTTAAAGCATGGGGTAGCGGAAAATGCTGACAATTTTGCTTGCTCAAAATGAAAGACTGGACACGTAATGATTGATCTTCTTTGAGAAGTCGAAGTTTTTTTTTACAGTTTTTCGAATCAGGGAGTCCCTGCTCTCAAACAATATCCCAGTAACCCAATACATCGATTCATGAAAGCTGTATTTCAGAATAAAAAACCGACACTACAATTTATTAACCCGATGTTCCGATTTATGGACTTGATATTCCCGGGTCGAGGTGTCAGTGTCATTCAACAGCAACTTATGTAAGATAAGCGGTGATTGCGGTGAAATTACATATATCAGGCACTGAAGGCTGTGAAAAAAATATTATCGTCTGGTAGCGGTGAAATTATGTAATTTCAACGTCGGATAGTGGTTAAAATACATAATTTAACCACTTTGGAAAAAGGTGTCCAAATTATGTGAGATAAGCTTAATGATAAGCTTAACTACTTAATTTCCAAGATCAACTTAGTGATGAAAGTACATAAATTTGCCGCTTAGTAAAAATGTTAAAAATGTCTGAGATCAGCATTGAATGCAGTGAGATTACATAATTTCACCGCCTAATTTAGTGGTGAAATAACATAAATTCAATTCTTAGAAAATGCTTTCACTTGTTTTTTGTGCAATGAAGTTAGTATACATTTATTAAAAGGCTCACGGAAAATTTACCCACGACTAACCATTTATATTCAAAATCTTTTTCAAGCGGTAACTTTTTTAATTGAACCAATAGAGTAAGCGGTGAACTTATAAACAATCACCACATTTCATCGCTTAAATTGTAACTTTAACGCTAATCTTACAAAAACTCAACGCGCTTGTTCTACAGAAATTAGAGTGAATTTGATTTAAATTCAAAACAAATATGCTAGATTTTTGTGAGAGATTGCGCAGTGAAAGAAGAAGTGGCCTACATGCAGGAGGTGAGACGTTAAAATCCGTACAAGGCCGGTAGTTTGTAGTAAGCGGTGAAGTGTGGTGAATCTTTGTAAGTTCACGGCTTAATCTAGCGGTGAAAAAACATAATTTCACCGCATTTCACTGCAAAATTATGCACGAAGTTTGCGCTGAAAAACCACTTTTCACCGCTTGTCTTACATATTTTTCCAAGGTTTCCTTGACCCGGGCTTCGAAACAAAAAGCTAAACATCTAGAATCTCACTTCAGTCTGTGGAAAGAGACGACAGCTAGTTTTATGACGAAACGATTGCACTTATATCGAAAACTTAATAACCATATGGCATTTAATATACAGGTTAATATAATTTAGGCTAGCATAAAATAGGTCAAAGTAAATAATATTTTATAATATAATTTAATATAGTAAATTTATTAATTTAATTAATTAATTATAATATTAGCGTCGAACCGTTAATATATCATTTTTATGTTTTGCTAAGTTTTATAGTGAGAAATACCACCAATTTTGATCAAAAACGGTACCTTTTTCTCTGGGATAGAGAAAGACCATATACAAATGATAAATTTACACTTTCACAGCTGTATATTTTCACCAAATAATTCTATTAAGTAGCCCTATAGCGAAACTGTCAATCGTCGCATCGCGTTTTTTCTCATTCAGTGATATTGACACATGATGTAAAAGTCAGTAAAAAAACGTGAAAACGAACTGTCTAGGTCTAGTCGAAGAACCCCTAAAAGAAGTGATAATTTCTCTTGTGCGACAATTTATGGAACATGCTACATTTTACAAACAAATATATTACATCAGTTGAGGAGTTTTTTTTACGTTAACGTACAAATTTTTCAAACCAAATAATTCTTCTCGGATATGCTAGCAAAAAAATTCTTGATCTTGTCAACGATGTGCCGTGTTCAAACTTACAAAGGATTCAGTACTTTGGAAAAGTGATTATTACTCAATTAAAATTTGACCTCTCTTAGTCCTCTTTTCGAGAGTTTCTGCATGTTTATTACGGGTCAATTTACTCTATTGCTTAAGTTTTTTTAGTTATTTTTCTTTGGACCGTACTTTTTGTGATAACATCAAATAGATATGGTATTAACATGAAATCTGAGTTGTAAAATATGTTAATCAAAACTTCTTTTGAAGAATAATATTAATCTGAGTGCTAATTAAAAGTAAGAAGCATTTCCATTGTTTTCTAATAATGACTTACTTCGTTTCAGAGATTTAATTTATATTGTTGTAATTTTCAAATTCAGCGGGCTAAATAATATTTGTTCTGTTTTGTCTACGTTACTAAGGACAATGTAAAATGGCCAATGGTCACATATGAGTTACCACAGTTCTGTGGTAAAATTACTGGGGTATTATACCGGAGAAATTTAAATTTCGATGTTTCTGATAAAATCTGCATTTTCTGTTTGGCAGAAACGTGTAGATCGTACATAGTTCTAGAGTTGCTTTTAGCTTGGAAATGATTTGATTTCGATTTTCTTGAAGGACTTGAAAATTATTTTTGCTTAAAGTCATTGATCTCTTGTAAAGTTCATTTTTTTGAGAAAACTTTGGAATTAGAATGAGAGATTATATTCATAGCACCCGCTTTTTGTCTATCAAATAATTCCCTTGAAATTCTCTTGAGATGCACCCTAAGAATTTGGCACCACTTTTACCCCTGACTTATAGTTTTCTTTTAAAATGGAACAGGAAATTTTCAGCTACTTTGGTTAATTATTAATATCGTGGCATATTGTTTTAATTACAGGTGTTCTCTTCAAGAAATTTAAGATTGACTTATCGCAACAAATATTTTATTAATAGCCAAAAAGTAGCCTAAAACTGAGAGCTGTTAAAGTTTTCTTTCTGCTAAAAGGCTCAAAAATTGGTGCAGCAAAGCCGAAAAAAGTAGATTCGATAAATCATCCCAATTTTGCTCTAAAAATTCAGGGGGACAAGAAGGTGTAGGCGTTGTGTGTGTGTGTGCTTATGCCCTATGTAGGTATGTGTGTTTGTGTGTGTGTGTGTGCGTGTGAGTGTGTATGTGTGTGTTTGTGTTTTGTGTGTGTGTTTGTATGGTGTTGGTGTTGTGTGTGCATGTATGTATCATCTTTGAATATGTATGTATGTGTGTATGTTTTTGTGCGTGTTTGTTTGTTTGTGTGTAAATACTGCTGGGTGGTTTGGTTAGTTACCATGGTAAGATCCCGGAAGTTGGTGACAGAGTAAATTAGCGCTGAATCAATAGAGAGACTTTCTATGTTTTAGGATGGCCAGTCTGAATTTACACGGGCCAGTCTTGATTTTTGAGTAAAATATACTGCATTAAAAGTAATATGCTCAGCCTAAATCCGGCCAACAGGGTTTGATTTAGATGCAATTCGAGCTTCCGCATTGGTACTTGTAACATTTAATTTGCGTAGCAAATCTTAACCACTAAGCTAAATGGGCTTTGTGGTAATTGCCTATAAATTAGCTTTTATATGAATGGAGTGTATACTACTACAGTAGCTACCAATCATAAGCTAGAAAAGTATGACATTATTCTGCCCAGACCTAATTTTTGGGGTATGAGTAATTTTCAGACTGTACAGGGTAAGTTTAGCCTGGGGGAACTCCATGACCTCAATTTAAACATAATGAAGAAATACTGCTCATAAAGAAATCTCTCATGATGCAATGTTTCAGAACTGAATTAAGTTTTTGCACGTGAAATGTGCTGGTTTAACGCTGAAATGCTCTGAGACTCGGATGTAAAAAGCAAAAATGTGTGCTACGCAATTCTATCCTGAGAAAAAAATCTAACTTTTCCGACGAGTGATTGTTTCTGCTAAGCGCACAATCACGTCCTGTTTATTAACGTGCTGATTGATCAAACGAAGAGGTTTTGGTTTCTTTTGTTATTAAAAGTTTCAGGTAAACAAAAAACAGCTGAATCTATTTCGATGTCTCACTCTTCAATGAATAATTGTTCTCAACATCTCTTTTAAAATAGACTTTTGCGGCGTGAACACATTTTTAATGAATTGCTGGTCAAATATATCTCGAAACCGAAAGGTTCATTTTGAAGAAAATTTTTTTTCGGCCTGCCCCAGGTTAGTGGGCTTAAACATTTACGACCCCCTCCCCCATCCCTACCCTAGCGGCACTTAATCTTTATTTATTTATTGACGTGCTGTATAACAACAGAACATTTGTAATGGGAAACGGGAGTCACAAAAACAGGGGGGGGGGGGGGGGGGGGGGGGGGTGGGTTGGAGGGGGAGGAAGGGGGGGGGTCAGATTGAAAAGAAACAGGGACTAGAACCCAAAATGGCTGGAATTTAAATATCTTCAGAGTTTCAGAAAACTGTCGGTCAGTTATTTTGGTCACTTGCAGCTAATTCGGCTAATTGAATGCAACCTCTCAAAAGTAAACAAGACAACAAAGGAATTAAACATTTAAAAAATTTTCTATTCTTTCGGGCTCCTTTAAAATTTTCCACTAAGAAAAAAAGTTAATAATTTAATCTTATAGGAAAGACTTCAGGTTTACTTTGTTGTAAAACTAAAAAATTTCAATCAGAATTATGTTTGAAGAGAATGAACCTAAAAGTAGGAACCCAATTTTTGTTTAGTTTTTATTCTCAATTCCATATTATTTTTTGTGTTGAGTTGCTTGTTACTAGACTTGATATTTTGAGAACAAATAAGGAAGTTCTGACTTTAAAGGGACATTTCACCTCGCAAAACACAGCCCAGTGTTATTTAGTTTGCGAAAGAATATCAGTGGAAAAAATTGTTGCCCATTTTAGCCCATTGAGT
>NC_134469.1:85864454-85914310 GCF_964194025.1 Convolutriloba macropyga
AACATTGCAATATTTCCTAGGATTCCTAACCGAGGACAACCGAGGATTCGTAAATCAGTAATTTGTTTTATAGCAACAAATTTTGCTCGTTAGAGGAGCATTACTTTTTCCAACTGGAGTTTTTTTATGCACAATTAAAGCACTATTTTTAAACAATAGTTAAACTGGGACTGTTTGAGTGCCTGTTTCTGAAAACAATCTTAACTAGACCCCAAAGACAATAAAATTTTCTGGTAATGTGTTAGTGACTCGCGCCTGTTTTAGAATCGGTATTTTAACCGTTCATCTTAAGAACTTTCTAGTGAGGTGTGGATTTCGAAAAACATGCAGGGCAGCCGGATTGTTGAGAGGCTTCCGGCAAAACTTGATAGGGCAATCACAGTACTCACCTGAATTTGGGACAATTGTTGACCAATGAGAACGCCTGATTCTAGATTAGACCGATGGCAAATATTACTTAAATACAAGTCCTGCTCATAAGTAGTTTTAGAAAACAATCATGATTTTTTGAGTATTTTGAATATTATAATAACCATTTGTGTATTTTTGGGTACTTTGAGTAATATATAGAGATGCAAATTTTCCACATATTGGACCCATATTGGAACCAAAAATGGACAGAAATCTGGCTGTTTCGCCTTTTTTTTATTTTGATGGCTTTGTGTGCAGATGATTTGATGTCGATTACTTGAAATGAATTTGAGAACAAACAATTGAACGAACTTTTTTGGAGAAATTTTTTGACGGAAGCAAAATTATTCGATGTTCAAGTTGTCATTGAATGCCATTGATTTTTGTGTTTGGTTACATTTTAAATCTTTACGCTATACATAGCTAAATTTTGCTTAAAATGTTTAACTCGTTTTCACTTGTAACGTCAAGTTCTTTATATATCTATTTTGACGCTTCTTAATTTTGGAAAACGACAATTTCCTTAGTTTTTTTATTCTTTGTATTAGGGAAAAATAACAATGTTGTTTGATCAAAGAACATGACACCTCAAATAACAAATTACGTTTGAACTGTACTCATAATTTAGATAATTAAGGTGAAGAAATACATTCTAAGTGAAGTTTTGCCAAGGTTAATGAAGGTCATTACTAATAATTAAAAGCCCAGTAATTTTTCTATTTGCGTTTTGCTTCAAATTTAGAAGAACTTTCCCACAATCTCCAAATTTGGTTCAGTACGAAAAATCTACCGGTTCCGAATTTTTGAGTTAAATTACCCGTTGTTATTACCAGATATCACTTTTTCCTATGTTAATACATTGTGCGTGTGAAACATGATTTGAAACTTTGAGGACGAAAAAGGCGGTCCCTTATATGGAAATTCTTGTCAGTGTTCTTCACTTTTAAACTGGAAGTTGAAAATGAAATCTGCTTTTCACCGCGAAATATTTTTTGACGAAACGCGTTCCGCAAAGAATTGTGCGCAAATCAATTGCAGCTTAATGCCTCATTTTAGTAATCTTAAAAACATTAAATCTGAAAATTGAGCGACCAAAGGATGAAAAGTATCGAAATTTTGTGAAATGCACTTAGAGCCAAAAGTAAGTACTTTTCACTTTTATTTAATCCTATTTTTTCTTTTAAAGGCTTCTAATTGCGCTGTGGAAATCGCTTTCACAACATTGAAGCACTTTCTGCTTTTAACGGAAGCCGGTGCGCGAAAGTGCACGCATATTCTCAGGAAGTAGTTTTATTTCGGTACCGGTAGATGTTCGTGATGTTGTAAGTGCTCCAGCTTCTAACTTTAAGAGTTCGTCTTGCAGGTGTTACCCTTTCGGGATCTATTATGTTTTGCCCCCCCCCCCTCCCCCAGCTTAGTGAACATAAATTTTTTATAACGCCAGGCGCACGTGCTATTTTCTTACATAGTACCGTGCTATATAACAACAAATAATTTGTAACTGGGGGTCATAAAAAACACGGGGGGGGGGGGGGACAGAATAGATCCCCCTTTTGAAACAAACTTGGAAACTGAAAGTAATTTTGTTTTAGCTGACATTCCTGTTCTTTATGGGATTAAAAGTGAGTATTAATTCGAGTTTCATTCTGGCCGAGAGGAAATTTGGCAAAATTAATTTAGATAGGGCTGACCATAGAGAGTAGTTACGTTCAATTTTTTTGCTTTTCACCAATCGAATGGATAAAATTTCTGAGGATAACCCCCTCACCCAGCTTAGCTGTCATGTAGCGTATACCCCCAATGATAAGGCCATAGTGGGAGGTATAATTCTAGGGCGGGGGGGAGAGACTCGATTTTTATCGACCTTGATAAATTTCTGACAAGATTTATCAATAAGAAGTCTCGATTTGCGGGTTTTGTGACCGGGTTTGTGTTTTTGTTTCAGACCCTTGTGAGGATGGAAGTCACAGCTGCCACGATATGGCAACCTGTTCTTTTGATGGAATAAAACATAGCTGCATATGTGACTCACACCTCAGTGGAGACGGCACTTTCTGTTCAGGTTAATATCCATTCAATCAAATTTATGATCTTTTCCGACGTAATCCCCCCCCCCCCCCCCACCCGAGCACCCCCGGGATGACATCTTTCCGAAACTAGTGTAAGAACTTCAGAACTGCGCTGACGGCTAATGAACTAAAAAAAAATTTTTTTTTTTCAACTGATAAATCTAACCTAATTACGCTCTTAATGAGCTGAATTCTTTTTTTTTTACATAAGTTTAGCAATTTTGTGAACACATTAAGTGGATAATTAAGTACGATATTTTCTGCTGAAACAAATTTCTTTTCCACCCAGGTTGAGGTACCATCTGGAAGTGACCTCTGATCAGACTGTTCCAGACGAAAGTAACCTCTGATCAGACAATCCTAGTCCAACGTATCCTCTGATCAGACTGAAGTGCGCTCGAATAACCGTGTGCGCTCGATGTGCGCTTGAAACTGTCTCTGATCAGACCTTGCCAGACGGAAATGACCTCTGATCAGACCAAATTCAGACGATTGTCCAGACGATTGTGCGACCTTGGCCCAGACCAAGCCCAGACCATCGTCCGGACGATTGTTGCTTTCGATAATACTTCTGATCAGACTATTGTGTGCTCGAAATCAACTGTCTCTGATCAGACTCGATTGCGCTCGAAATAGTATGATGAGTGAATGGTTATCACTATAAACGAATTTTTTTAAATTTGCTATCATAACAATCGATGTTTGCAGTATTAAATTCATCTAAAGAAAAGACAATTCTAAGAGTATTGTCAATGAAAAGAAAACCCAAATTCTGAGAAAAAATTATTTCGTATACCATTAGTGCATATTTCTGACTCAATGGATCATCTCAGACAGCTTTATAAGACGTTTTTTTAGAAACCGTCTTGTTCTGCAGTTAATCAAAACTTCCCCTTAAGGGGGCCGGCATTTTCTATCAGCTGGACCCCTTTGGTTCTGATTATAATGCTGCTTTTTTGCCTTGGTATCTCTTGGTAAAAAAATTAAAAGAACAAAAATCCACTCGAAATGGTCTCTGATCAGACCCAATTGCGCTCAAAATTTTCTCTGATCAGACTAATGTGCGCTTGAATCCACCTCTGATCAGAAAAAACCACCCGGAAGTGACCTCTGATCAGACCATTCTCAGACCGAAGTGACCTCTGATCATACTATTGTGCGCCGGAACCAAATCCCAGAACCTGTAATTTTTGTCTGGGAACTCACCGTGTGCGTTGGATCAGAGGTCACTTCCTGATGAGACCTCAAGCTGGGCAGGGTTATAAGTGCATCTCGAACTTTTTATTTTCCTAACTAGCTTAGTTATAACCTGAAATCATTTTCGTACGCTCCCAGTCTTTCCCATTTGAGTCTTCCCCCATTTTTGAGCCCCACATTTATTACCTACCTATAAAATCATTCATAGAGAACTAAAAAGAACTCATTTTTCCATTCTGAGAGAATTAAATACTTTTGATAATGCTGATTCAATATAATACACTACTGTTACATCTGTTCAACCACATTGCCCCCCACCCCCACCCCGACGTTATAATGGGCTTTTAAGGGACTTATCTAAGAATGTCACCACTTACGTCTTTGTCTCAGAAAACGAAGAAAAAATTTTGGAGGTGAAAAAATGTAACTCGCAAAAATTTAAAATTTGGGGATTGAATGAACAATGAGATGGATTAAAAACAGATTAGGTTCCGATTTGTTCTTTGACAGAAAATTAGTGAAAATTATGCATTAATTGAAGCCATTAAAGGGAAAACAAACTTTTTTCTAATCAATTCACGTAATTGCTGTTTCAGGATACGGGAAACTTGCAGGACTACATGGAGTGGTTTCCAGTTCTCTTCATGTTGAAAGTAAGATCTATTGTTTAGAGTCGTTTATATTCAAATTATGTCTGAAAAGTTAATCTTATTGCAACTATCATTTAGTATTTTGAAAGCGAAAGACATAAAATTTTTCCGATATAAAACAGGCATCTTAAACTTTAGAAACTTTAGAACTAAAGTGATGTCAACAAAAATTGGAGATGTTGCCTTTATAGCTATACAGTATGAGCATCTAAAAAGTTTAAAATGATTCAAAAATGTTTTAAAATGTTTCAATGAATGAGTACTGATTCATGCTATTCAAATAGTAAAAGGTTAAATCAGTTTTGAATCATGTTATACTAAGAGTTTTTGCTTTTGCAGCATGTTAAGAATAAACTCGGGTTAGTTTTTTTAAATGAATTTATCATGAACATTAAGTTTTTGATTCCTCATTGTGTTCATATTAATTTCAGGAAAAAATGAAAATTTCGAAAATCTAAAATTTGCATGATAGTTCCGTGTAAATGGAATTTAGACTCAGGCAATTGTGAACATTTAGGATTAGAGCATTAACACATAACCACTATTTTTGTGAGTTATTTTTTGCAATTGCCTATCAAATTTTTCACAAAGGAATGAGAGGTTTTTGCCCGTAAACCAAGATCATTAGCTTCGATTTCTTCAGTTCTTGTAATTTTTCGGAGTCAAGACTGATAGATTTTTTAATGCTAATCAGTACAAAAACAGAAAAGAATTTCATGGTGTTCGTAGTCAACTCAGAATTAGAGTTGATTATGTTCAGAGACAACTCAGAACGGTTCTGATATGAACTCTGGTCATAGAAAAACAAGATGGAAATTTTCATTATTCAGAACTGAAATATTTTGCGACCCGAATCCGGGACCATAACTCTATTTATTGGTATATTTTGGTCGCAAATGATTATGGAAATTGATTCGTCATGGGGAAAACAAACAACAAGTATATATATATATATATATATATATATATATATATATATATATATATATATACATAGAAAAGTAATTGCTATAAAAATTAATATTTTTTAAAAATTAAATCACAGATTTCTCATCAATTTGGATTTTCATCACCCTGTATGACGTTGTTTTTTAAGCACAAATAATTAAGAGTGGCTTTACAGGTCGGCAGCTGGACGTCTTTTACTAACATTTTCCTTCGAAAATTAAAATACTGGTAGACAGTTAGTATTAACTATGCTCATAAACTTTATCTGTGTCTAGTCAAAATGTTGAAATACTTTGAGAATTAGCGCCAGAAAAATTTCTCTTAAAGAATCCCATTCGATGCTCAACTAAGTATTACAAATGTTTTACTTCAGATAATTTGCGATTAATATTTTTGTATCATTTTTCAAATACTGGCTTGTTTAAGATACTATTACAACTTTGGACCAATTGAATTTAATCATTTACGTCGTATCAAATCAAGTCTTCCCAGATCGAGGTGCGGGTTATTGGTCAAACCCAACCAGAAACTATTCAGCCAGTGTTAGAACTATGAAGAAAATGATTAGCCGTTATCAGACTTCAGCTCGTTTTAAATATCTACTCGTTTTTAGCTTGTCTTTAGACAGACCGAGCCATTCAATGATCTGCCATCATCAGCCCTTAGCTTCTTCGTGACAATGATAGAAATTTATATCATCTATGATCAGTTTTTACGCAGACTTTGAGTGAGAACTCTCGCTCAAGTAGGCAGGTTTTAATATGGTGCTCGTTCATTTACTCAAAAAATAATTCTACCTCCACCCTCTCCTCTGGGGGTGGGGGGAGAATTATTCTACACCCCACTATTATGGGAATAATTCTACCCCCCACTATTATGGGAAAAACCCCTCGACTCCGACTCCAACTTTCAACCAGTCAACCCAGACTCAAAATATTTTAGGAGGCTCTCTTGACTCCCTAACTGACAAAAACGAACTGGGAAGTCAATTGGAGTTTGATGGAAAGAGGTGTGTTGAGCTAACATCAACCAAGGATGAAGAAAATCTCAGTGACGAAGAAAGAACAGGTTCGATCACGATCGAACTTGCTCATGGTCAGAGACATTTTGTCAAAGCGGTGGGCATGAACAATCGCAACGACAATCTATCAAGTAGGAGGCATCATTCTTGTTCTACACTTTGTTCACATTTTATTCATCCAATTTGTGCCAAAATGAGACGCACTTGAACGCCATAGTTGAGCTGTTAGGGGTAACAATAATTGGCTACTTTTTAAATTTATGTTTTGAATTATGATTGCGACCCGGGAATGAGATGGAATTTGGGTAATCGTTGTCGATTATTTCGGCAGCGAAATTGATGCGATAACCTGATTTTGATGCAAGATTTGGGTTCGTACATTTACATGGTTTTGAAGGGTTATTTTTTGGGGGGGAAATTGAACAACTAATTTGAACCCGAACAACTAATTTATTTTTGGGCAAAATCCTCAACCCGGGATTATAATATTATGTAATGGTTTGATCAAGGATTAAAAAAGACCTTTTAAACTCCCTTTACTTTAACTCATTCCCAAGATGTGGAATTTCCGCCCAAATTCCGTTAGAAAAACGTTTAAATGGTCTAAGACGCCAGATGTTTATTCATATTTACAGTGACATTTTTTAAAAGGTACGGTTTTTTAAAACATGCTACGTTGTATCTCAAGCAAGGTTCCCAGGTCGAGGAGGCCAGACCGAATTGAGCTCTGATCAGACCATCTTTGAGCGCACACATGTTCTCGGTGCGCTCGAATTACATGGTGTGGAAAAGGTTTCGAGCGCACTTTTGTCTGGACAATGGTCTGGAACTTGCCTAATCAGAGGCCACATTGGTCTAGGACGGTCTGATCAGAGGTCACCTTGGTCTGGGACGGTCTGATCAGAGGCAGTTTCAAGCGCACACTAGTCTGATCAGTGGTCGATTCGAGCGCACACTAGTCTGACCAGAGACCAAGTCGGGCGAACATTTTTTCAAGTTTTCTTTTGTTGAGAGTCAAAGATAAAATACCATTCTGATCAGAACTCCATCTGAAAATTTGATGGGTTTGATCAGAATCAAGGGGTCCAACTGATAGCAAAGTCTGATCAGAGGTGATTTCGAGCGCACTTCAGTCTGATCAGAGGCTATTTCGAGCGCACTTCAGTCTGATCAGAGGCGGAGTCGAGCTTACTTCGAGCGCACAACGATCTTCGAGCGCACACTCGTCTGATCAGAGATCACTTCGGTCTGGGACGGTCTGATCAGAGGTCACACTTGTCTGGGACGGTCTGATCAGAGGCGATTTCGAGCGCGACCTCAACCTGGGTTAAGCAAATCTGTTAAAGTCACTTCGAAATTGTTGCTTCTCTGGTTGACCGTTAGTTAGTTAGCTCCTTGTTAATTCGTAACCAACACACTAACAAAAAAATTGATCGGATTCTGTTTTAAAAGGATAAACTAGCAACAAAAAGTCTTACTTAAGCCTTCTAATTGATTAATTGAACTAGACAAAAACAATCTTGCAAAAATCAAAATAATCTCAAAAAGTTTACCTAACCCTCAACCTTGGGTGCTGTATAACGAGCTGCACACTTGTATAAATCAGGTCTCTGGTAGTACAATAGCTGAAAAAAAGTGTAAATATAGTAAACAATAACTAACATTTCAGCATTTTTTCATATTTTTTCCATCCAAAACTCACAAAAATGTACCCTTCCAATCCATACAATGCGAAAATGAACATTCTGTAGTACTGTGTTATGAAATCAACAGAATATTGACAGCAAAATACAAAAGTTTTCCTATCTCTAAAAAATTATAGACTTTTTTTAAGAGTTGCACTGATATCGGGTCTTTTCTTTTATGCCCCGACAACAGTGTGCCCAAGTGCCAGTAGTTTTCAATATGATTCACTATAAAACGGAGTGTGTTTTTTCATTTTTGCTGCATAACAAACTGGGAGCACAAATATAAATATGCGGGGGCATAAAACTACAAAAATGAAAATTTTTAAATGGAAAGAAATCATTGCTATCTGAGGATATATCAGTAACTATTTTGGAGAACTAAATTTTGCAAATTTTACTTTTCACTAGGAGTTTTCTTACAGTCAACGCTAAAAATAACTTCTTGGCAGAATAAAACCGAAATCAAATCGAAAATTAATGTATGGTAGAGCTCTTGTTGATAACGATTGTTTTACGACACATCGGTAACATCAGGACTACAGATGAGTTAAGCAAATTACATAGAATTAAATAATTTGATTTTTTTGGTGGGGGGTTGAAGATAAAAAGAAAAACTTAGCAAAAAATGTAAATTTTTGTTAATGTTGACGTTTGCCAACTTTTTTGCAGTATCTGGAAAAGCAATTGCTTAATAATATTTTTAGTGACTATCAAATGAGACGAAATGTGAGGGAAACGTTGCTGCTTCTGTCTTCCCCTCTTTAATGATCAAAGACAGCAATTGTTTTCATTCCTGTTAGCTGGAGTTTTTTTCAGTTGTGTTAAGTGTGTTTGAAAAAAATTAGTCTAACACAAGTGACTGAGTTTGTTCAAGATAATAGTTAATCATAAGCTAACACTTGAGGCAACAGTTTTAAAAACGAAAATTACAATTGAAAGGAACTGTACTATTTTCTCTTTATCAACTTGCAGTCCATGAAATGCGAAAACGATTCCGAAAACATATGCTAGATATAAAACTGTGACCAATTTTAAAAAAATTAGCAGGAGATCTGATCAAAAAATAAAACGAACACAAATTATGGGAAAATTACAGAAGAAGCATATTGCGTTTCGGTGCAGCCATCAAAAATGTTAATTGACCAATTAAGTAAGAGGGCTTTTTCTCAACTCTCGAAAACTTTTATGAAAAGTGCTAGAACAACGCTGAAGTACTTTGAAAAGACATTCTTATCAAACTCAAAGATTTGTTCAACATCAAAACTGTCTACACAGCGTCTGCAAAATCTTTTTTGTTTTTTGTAGCTTTGCAAATAACATAATTACAGAAAATTTTTGGCTGGTAATTTTGGTTGAATCAAATAATAAGTTTAGAGAATTTTTTTTACTCACATTGGAATAGCTGCAATATTTTAAAGGAAAAAAATGAGTCTCGAATACTCGCAAAAATAGTTTTAGAGAGAATGCTCAGATATTGGTTTGGGTCTGACTTCTGAAATCTTAAGTGATCTCTCCGATCACTCTTAATTATAAAACTTACATGCGCATACTTTACGTACTAAAAATTGCAATAAAAAATTGAGAAGCAAATAATTCAAAAAACAATTTAAGGAGTCAGTCAGGTTCAGTTTTAGTTTGCTTAATGTCTTATTTAAAAGAATTTGTTTTCTGTATTTTTTAGTATGTTTTAAAGGAGAAACAGATAATAGTTTTATGATAAAGAGTTATTACTTTAACTGCATAATTGCTTTCTCGATTAAATTCGGGAGAACTATCGTGCAAGATTTTGTAAGATTGTGTCAGAATACTTTAAAAAAGATGCATTGTCCAACAAACTTTTCGAACAGAATCAAACAATATAATCATTTTTTTCCAATGTTTTTTAAAGATTTAATTTCTTCAAGTCTTGAAAGCCGTGAACGAATTGGGCAATATTCGCGGTAAATTTTTTTTCTATAGTGTAAATGTTCTAGACCAAGAATCATAACATTAGTTCCCAGTAATAAGTAAAAAGTAAAGACAAAATTATTTGTTTTCGTCCTGATTGTCAGAAAAATTTTTCTGAGTGTCATAAAAACACATCTAAACTAAATACTATAAGTCAACATTGCGTTTAGAACAACAGGATCAAAAAGAAGAATCTCAAAAATTTAGCTCACATTTTTGGGAGGTACATTTTTTGGAATTTTATCGGTAATAAATAAAGAAAAGTTAGTTCTCAAGAAGAGAACGTTGAGACAGTTATCTTGGTAGCCTTCTTCAATTGAACAAAGCATCAAGGCTTTCAATTACCTGCAGCCGTTGTTCTCGCCCGGGGTTGCTTGATTCCCCTAGTTGACAGATGATTATCATGAACGATTCTTGAAAAAGATGATATTTTGCAAGATTTTGCAAGATGAATGGTCATCTTTCAAGATTCTCCCAATTTCGTTCCGGTCGAGCTCTGCTCTCATTAGCTGTTATAGACGCTTTACCAATCATTTAGCATAGAAATTTCCCAAAATAAACTTGAGTGAGATTTATGAGTTAATTGGAATTGAAATTTATATCGGTTATCTGTATTATATTAAAAAACAACATAAGTTCAGTCAACTGAGAATAAATTTTTACGGTTTCTGTGGGTAATGCAAACAAAAGTAGAAAACTTTATTTGCATACTCATGTTCGTCTTTTGCATACCTAAAAGAAGCAAAACTGTATATTGCAAAACTGCTCGCTGAATGAAAACTTAATCAACAGGGGCTTTATCTGTATGTTAAAACTGTTTTTTTTCCAAATTCTCTTGCTAAAAACATTTTAACCGGTCTGCTGTTCTGTTTCAAGGGCATCAATTCCAATTTCATTACTTCACCCCGAATAATACTAGTCGTAGATCACATTTATTGTATCATTTTCAGAAAGTTATATTCCAAAACGCCCTTTATAAAACCAGAGAAATATCCCACGTTGAAACTAAAAAACCACTCAAACATTTTTTAAACATCAAAACAGACAGTTTCGAAACGATCAGCTAAAATGTACAACAATTCAATTTATATGATTTAATTTTTAGGTTCTCTTATTGGCCCAAACGTGACAGTGTTTGTGTGTGACTGGTACATATGTCGCAACTGTACAGGGGGCGATGAACAAATCCAGCTGAGAGGCAGTCCTGGGTGGAATTATGTTCTATGTGAGGAGATAGGGTCCTCTCTCAAAATAGAGATTACCCTCTCATTCGATCTTGTGGGAATATGCGAGGTCGAGGCATTCGGAATCAACGGTAGGCAATCTATTGATTGATGTATACACTCTTACCTCTAATAAAAAGCAGTCTAATGGACTCAAAATCTCGGGTAACCGGGAAGAATATTTTCCCCGAAAATAACGAGGAAAAGAGAGTAAAGAGTGTAACAAGGCGGCTCGTTAATGTGCGTTCGCACATGATGTTCCGACCCGAGCTCATCTACATTTTTACTAAATTGTCAACCAAATGAAGAGAACAAAAATAGATGTTTGAGTTTAAAACAATCATTAAACAACCTATCTACTAATTTAATTACTTAATGCCATGCCTCATTACAGCGCCAACGTGATCTGACATTAAAGAGAATAAGAGACAAAAAAACAAACAACAAAATTAGCACAAACAAAAATTTCACGGCAAAAACTGAATATCTAAATTTAAAAGCACCTGGTGACAACGTCAAAATGCAGTCAGATAAAACCTTTACTACCAAAGTTTACTTTTTCCTAACATTACAGCAGATGGAAAGTTTTCTTAATGAAGGAATTATACTGAGAGATTAAATAAGTTTACTTTGGTCACATTTAAAAACTATTTGGATAAAGAAACAAAAAATTGGCTACTCAAAAAACATTCAGAAAAACGCATATTGACCAACAAACAAAAAATCACTGATACATGAAATCAACAGATTGGTTATCCCTTGAAATACAAGCAATTGGATGGGACCTCTCATTGATGAAAACAAGTTACAATTTGACGAAAACAACAACAAAAACTGAAAAATGTTTCAAATTGTTTATCATAAACTTTAAGACTATTCGCTACAAACTGACTGCTTCAGGTAACATCAGTCCTAAACTACAAGGCTATGAGCCCTGTCAGCAATTTACGGCTACCTAAAGTACAAAAACAGCAAATTCAAGAAAAAATTGAGCGAAAAAAGTGTCGAAGGCATTAAAACATGAACTTTTCACTAAAAATTCTTCTGTTTTCATTTAATTTTTAAGAGCTATGGGATTTCTCTTTATTCATCCATATAATTTCAAAAAATCAACAAATATGAACAAATACATTACAACCACGAAATTTTCGAGAAATCACGTATTATCAACGCTATTAAATTCATTGGCTTTCAGCGGAAGCCAGTAAATACGCTAAATTAAGGCTCGACTGGACAAAAAGTTTGTTTGCTAACCAAATTTAAACAATAAGACATTACGACAAGTTATTAACTATGAAAACAACAACACAACAGAGACAGACAGAAACCAAAAAATTCAGTAGAAAAGTGCCAGAAGAGAACGTTGAAGCAATTCAATTCAAAAGTTCTTCTCTGAAAACTTTATCTATGATCCGTTTACCTTCTTCCATAAACCAATGGGGACTATCAGCAGTAGGATGATGTGATAAGATTTTAAAAGGATCCAAACTTAAAATATAGTACCCAAAAATTTAAAAAAAGGTATAAATTATCTTGGTATTGAAGTTTTAAAACTAATAGGCAGAAGAAAAAACTGCTCACCAGATTAATTTTGTCTGTAGTAGAATTGAAA
This sequence comes from Convolutriloba macropyga, assembly GCF_964194025.1. Taxonomy (NCBI): domain Eukaryota; kingdom Metazoa; phylum Xenacoelomorpha; order Acoela; family Convolutidae; genus Convolutriloba; species Convolutriloba macropyga. Next base: position 85,877,221 of record NC_134469.1, read on the forward strand.
GGGATTCTATTAGTACTGACGTTGACCAACAGTTCACGGTTCGAGAAGAAAGTGTCGAAGCCAATTAAACCATTAGCTTTTCTCTGAAAATTTTACCTGTGATCCACTGAACGTCTTCTTTAGGCCAATGGGATTAAATTAATATTTGGATAATGTGTATAAGGTTTGGATAATGTGATGAGAGTTCTAAAGTAACCAATAATACAAAAATATCCAAAATTTAAAAAAATTGAAATATTGTGTCATTGAAGTCACATAACCAACAGTTAGAAGATAAAACCGCTAACCAGATTATTTTAGTTGTAGTAGAAAGCAAATGAGTCCTGTCAATACTGACACTGACTAACAGTTCACGAATAAAATTCAAGATTTTTTAGTGTTCAAAAATTGTTTTTAATTTCTTAACAGCCATTAAATTCAATAGCTTTCAACGGTAGTCAATAAATATGTTCAAAGTTGCACTAATGGGAGAATTCTGATATTTTTCAAGCAGAGGTAATCAATAAGAATTCACAATAAGTCTTATGACTATTAATAAAACAAACAAAAACAAACTAATACCAAAAACTCAATAGAGAAGCGCGAGAAGAACGTGTCAGAGCCATTTAAACCGTAATTATTGCTATGAATTTTTTTCTGTGATCCCTTGAGTAGCTTTTTAAGCCAATGGCAGCTATCATTATTTGGATAATAACATAATATTTCAAAAGTAACAAATGATACGAAAGTGTCCAAAATTTTATTTTTATTTTTTTTTGAAATCATTTGTCATTGAAGTCAAAGAACTAATAGTTAGAAGATGAAACCGCTAACCAGATTAATTTTGGTGCACTAAGAAAAAAGAGGGGGCTATCCCCACTGGACAGACTTACACTTCAAGTAAATAAGTTTTTGATTCTTTAATGTTGAAAAAAAATTCGAAAAAATTTTTTTAAAGTCCTATCCGCCATTAGTGGTCTCCTCAAAGCACTAGATATGTTCACCTCAGGCTCATTATGGAACATATTGCACAATTAGTCAATGAATCTATGCCATAGGACTCCAAAAAATTAGTAAAACCTCTCAAAGAAATTCAAAATTTCATTTAAAATTACGAAAATTCAGAATGGAAGCCAAAAGGAACACGATCAATTCCTTGAAAACGATGTTTTTTGTTCATTGGGCTTCAATTGACTATAAAGAAGTTTTGTCATGAATGGAAACTCGATATAAAAAGTGACTTGTCTCAAGGTGACTTAAAAAAGCAAAAAAAGAAATGTTTTGTAAAAAAGAGCTCTCAAATAGAATTCGAATTTTTTTATAGTGAACTTCCCTATGAGACCAGAACTAGTCTTTTTTATCGTCTTTAGCCTATTAGGAACACAAAATTGGTCCATTTTTGGCGTGAAATTTAATTTTGAAATACTATTTTTAAAGAAAATATTTTAATTTGGAGAAAAATTACACTAAAAGTGAACAAATATCCTGTGTTCACACAAAATTTCAATCCTCGATAACTCTTCGGAAAAAACGAAAATCAGAAAAATCGTTTTAATTTTGAATTCTACGCTGGACCAGCTTTTTAATGATACCACGGACATTTCTCTACGACGAATATATCGATCGGCCAAAATTGACTGAACAAAAAAACCCATTTGAGTATATAGTTCCTCCCCCCACAAGAGGGGTCGGAACAAAAATAAGAAAGTTACACCCCAATTTCTCCGTTTAATTACGGGTGGAACAGTGTCATTATAAGAGTGTATTAATTGTTATAAAATAGAGGTGGGAGGAGGTGGTGAGGATTGATCGCCCATCTTTGCTCTGTCAAAAATGTTCCTCGCACATTCTGCATTTACCATTGCGCCCATCTATACTATGTATCTATTCTCTCCCCTTGTGTGTTGATGACTTCCCACTAACAAAAAATTTGTGTTTATGGAGCACAATTCTATGTAAAAGAAGTGCTACTGAGTTATGGAGGGCTAAAAAAAATTAATCCTAAAATTTAGTAGAGCAAGATTGATCGCGACTTTTTACTAGTCACAGTTGAAACTGATTCGGTAATATAAATGGTGAAACCCTCTCCAACAAAATCTGCAATCGTTGGTTACAAGTTAACCCTTCTACTGACAAACTGATACGATCAGCGGCCAAAGGTGATGACGATGATGATGGTCCGGTTTTACCAGTTTAAGCAACCGTCTATTCACCCATTACAATCATATACTAGAAGTTACTTTTCCTGAAACATTGAATTGTTGTTACCGTTGTTTCTACCACCGAGAATTTATCAAACTCTGAGAAGAAGCCAAGTTGTTGAATGACCTCAGAAATTAGATAAAACCGTGTGAAAATGTTTTTATTCAACTCTCGCAGCAAAATTAAGTCGCAAAACACACCGTAGAAATATCACGTTACTGCCTAAAAACACTATGAAATCGGCTTCGCCATTAGACTTTGAGATCATCACAGTCTGTTTTCGCCAATTTTACTCAAAAAACAGTGGCGATAAAAAAATGATAAACTTGTAGTCTAATTATGGCAACAGTCGTTCAAGTTATTCAACCAAGGTAATCGCAATGATAGATGATTGACAACTTTACCACACATTGAAGTTAGTGCATATTTCGGCTTTGCATCTGATTTTAATATTTTTGTCGATAGCGATGGCAACAATTAGGCAATATTCTTTAATCGACTCTCGTTCTGACTAAAAAGTTGCATGTTACACGCCACACTGTAGTAGGCTAGTCTGCATTTTTGTCTACTATTTTCATGACATGCTTCATATAGCAACAGCGGCCAAAAAATAGTCTAATACAAAATCTATTTAACCGGTAAGATAAGAATCTTTTTTATGGCAACGAGAGCTGGCTAAAATAATTATCACAATGCTGTTATCAATTTGTTGAGGTTATTCACTGCTGTTGTTGCTACAGAATGTATTTCAAAATTTTTTTGATCAATCAGATTTTAAACCTTCTGTTATTAGCATATTGATGCGCTTGTGTTGCAATTTTATGGATCTATACTGTAAAATTCCAACGCAAGTCAATGCGTCAAAAGTTTTTGAAAAAGTTTAAAGGTCAAAGTTCAAGCTTAAAACATCTGGAAAATTTGAAATGGAGCTACAGCGAAAAAGTTATGGCTTGCAAATGGTCACAAGTTCGTTCTATAGTAGCCCTTGGCGTTTTTTATTGTTCGATCATTTACTTTTTTATTAGACAGAACAAGTGGCAGCAAAAAATGCAAATCGGTGAAAAAACTGAAATTTGTATAATCAGTCACATAAATTTGCCACGTAAGTGAACGTTCTGAAACCTACCGACGTACAAATAATCAAAAAAGCTGATCTTTGCATGTTTCATATTTGAACTTAGACATTTAAAAAGTTTGATAGCGTGCAGTTTCATGCTATACGGACTATAATTTTAGTAACATTGTTATTTATATCATTTTCAATTTCATGTTTAACCGGGAGGAGGTCTCATTGGTTTGAAAAATACAACTGATAAATGGATCCATGAGCAAGGTGTCAAACAAAAAATACGCTAGATTATGTAATTTCCAGGGCGAATGATTCTTCCCATAAATAGCGCGGATAATAGATTATCAATAAAACAGTGCACTCCTATTTCTCCGCTTATATATGGGTAGAGGAGTGTAATTATAAGAGTGTAGTTTAAAGAAATAACAGCGGAAAGAATTAGTGAGATTGATCCCCCGTCTTCCCTCTGTCGAATACGTTACTCTCACTTTGTTTATTAAACCTTGCGCCAACTGATAATAGCATTTCGATTTCAATTTGGTTTTAATGGTAATAGTGCAGTAGTGTAATTTTCCTCAGACCACCCTACTTTACACTCTTAGTGTGTGTGTCTAAGAGTGTAAAAAGAGTGAAGAAAAGTGTGTAAATACGTTGTAATTTTTTGAAATTTTGCTCCTGCAATTTTCCTCGATAAATAGGAGTGCAGTAAGAATTACACCCAAATTGCCGCTAATTAAGGGTGGATTCTTGCAACACGAAAAATTATCTTGCAGTAACTTGCAAGATTCTGCAAGATTCTTGCAAGATGTTTATTGGGCTTTGACTGAGTCTGTTTAAGCCTGTAAAAAGGTGTATAGAATTCTAGCTCTAATCAGACCTTTTTGCCATATTCATATTTATTACTTGCAGATTTTACACTTTGATCATATCTTAAAGCTCGGCCCCTAAAAAGAATACGTTTAGGAAAAATTTGAGATCAGATTTTAGTACGAAAACAACACAGCCGTAAAAATAACGTTTCACAGCTGGCTAATATCTACACAATTCCCAACTTTGGCCGCTGATCGTATTAGTCTGTCAGTAGAAGGGTAACTTGTAACCAATTACATGGCCTGGTTGATTGAAGGGCGTGGTCGAAGGGCAAAAACGTCTCTACAAAGTTAGGAATTCATATACCAATTCAAGTGGGCAACGTCGGACCACTTGAGGATCAACTAAGGATCAGATTATTAAACCAAAACCTCCATACATTTGGCCACCCAATGACAGCAGACGAATGAAAAAAAAGTGATAAAATCCATTATCATCTCACGTAATGGGTGGAGAGGTCGGAAGCGGGCAGGATGTGATATTTAAATGATTGCAGAGAGCAAAAAATTCATGTTTTTTTGCGCTCGAAACAGAACATCGAGAAAAACTGACGTTTAAACACAGTCTAGAACATTTAAACCAGACTGAGCGTTCATAAAATTATCACTTTCATGTTCTTTTCATGGTTTTTCAATAGAACAACTAATAAAACAGCTCTCGAAAAATATTTCTTTCAATATTGCTCATAAGCTCATTCTCACGAGAAATCGTGGGGCTTTTCATCACATGAGAAAAAAATCGTTTGATTTCCCATGAGAGAGTATTAGAGTGTTGTGACGTCGATTCTTAATAATGAAACAGACTCACTGATTTTATTATCATAGTTGTCCCCTTCAATTGACCTGAGTCTTTTGCGTTACCAAGGATGAGGTCCTAGACCCAAAAGGGTATGGGTGATTCAGACGGAACAGACCCAAGGCTTGGTGTGGACCCGACCGAACGGACGTTGGCAACCCAAGGTCAAACTGAACAGACCCAGACCCAAATCAGTTGATAGTGTTTTTAGAGTTTCTTCGACCTGGACTGCATGCAAGTCTTCAAACGGGTCGAAATAAGATATGATCAAAGTGTAAAATCTGCAAGTAATAAATCAGACCACCCTACTTTACACTCTTAGTGTGTGTGTCTAAGAGTGTAAAAAGAGTGAAGAGAAGAGTGTAAATACGTTGTAATTTTTTGAAATTTTGCTCCTGCAATTTTCCTCGATAAATAGGAGTGCAGTAAGAATTACACCCAAATTGCCGCTAATTAAGGGTGGATTCTTGCAACACGAAAAATTATCTTGCAGTAACTTGCAAGATTCTGCAAGATTCTTGCAAGATGTTTATTGGGCTTTGACTGAGTCTATTTAAGCCTGTAAAAAGGTGTATAGAATTCAAGCTCTAATCAGACCTTTTTGCCATATTCATATTTATTACTTGCAGATTTTACACTTTGATCATATCTTAAAGCTCGACCCCTGAAAAGAATAGGTTTAGGAAAAATTTGAGATCAGATTTTAGTACGAAAACAACACAGCCGTAAAAATAACGTTTCACAGCTGGCTAATAACTACACAATTCCCAACTTTGGCCGCTGATCGTATTAGTCTGTCAGTAGAAGGGTAACTTGTAACCAATTACATGGCCTGGCTGATTGAAGGGCGTGGTCGAAGGGCTTTCATGTTCCTTTCATGGTTTTTCAATAGAACAACTAATAAAACAGCTCTCGAAAAATATTTCTTTCAATATTGCTCATAAGCTCATTCTCACGAGAAATCGTGGGGCTTTTCATCACATGAGAAAAAAATCGTTTGATTTCCCATGAGAGAGTATTAGAGTGTTGTGACGTCGATTCTTAATAATGAAACAGACTCACTGATTTTATTATCACAGTTGTCCCCTTCAATTGACCTGAGTCTTTTGCGTTACCAAGGATGAGGTCCTAGACCCAAAAAGGGTATGGGTGATTCAGACGGAACAGACCCAAGGCTTGGTGAGGACCCGACCGAACGGACGTTGGCAACCCAAGGTCAAACTGAACAGACCCAGACCCAAATCAGTTGATAGTGTTTTTAGAGTTTCTTCGACCTGGACTGCATGCAAGTCTTCAAACGGGTCGAATTAAGATATGATCAAAGTGTAAAATCTGCAAGTAATAAATATGAATATGGCAAAGGGTCTGATTAGAGCTTGAATTTTGTACACCTTTTTTCAGGCTTAAACAGACTCAGTAAAAGCCCAAAAACATCTTGCAAGATTCTTGCAGAATCTTGCAAGTTACTGCAAGTTAGCCTTTCGTGTTGCAAGAATCTTCAACTTCAATTTGGCACAAAAATTCCTCACCTTGACTTTTTTAGCTGCTGGAGTGTTTGTTTTGAGTCAATATTGGACGCCCCCCCACGCTAATCCAAAAGAAGCGTTTGATAGATGACGCTCAAGCATGCGGCTAGGCAAGCAGGCCGAACTTTGAAATTGGTGTAAAAAATAACATAACAACAATAACGAAAAAGAATAGTATTGCTTCGAAAAAAAAACAAAAAAGAGAATTTATGGAGGTACCAAATTATGTATTCAAAATTTCTGAGAAAATCTTCAATTCTGCTTTTGAATTTCGTTTGAACAATTTGTATTGCCAAGTGGGACAGTACAAACTTATGCCTAAATTACAGAAAAAAATTTGTTCAGTAAAAAACACATATTGAATGTAATTTTGTTTCAACAATATCTTAAGATGCGAGCAACTAAATCTGTGAAAATTACGATGTATGTTTTTCATGTGCGCATATATGGCAATATCAACTTGTATGACATTTGAAACTAATTATTTTTCATAAAACTATTCAAAAGTAAGAACTCTGCTTTCATATTCATCAATGCTTCTGTGTTTTTGGATAGAAAACAACCAATATTTAGTCAACCAATATTTAGTCGATATATAGGAGTGCAGTAAGAATTACACCCAAATTGCCGCTAATTAAGGGTGGATTCTTGCAACACGAAAAATTATCTTGCAGTAACTTGCAAGATTCTGCAAGATTCTTGCAAGATGTTTATTGGGCTTTGACTGAGTCTGTTTAAGCCTGTAAAAAGGTGTATAGAATTCTAGCTCTAATCAGACCTTTTTGCCATATTCATATTTATTACTTGCAGATTTTACACTTTGATCATATCTTAAAGCTCGGCCCCTAAAAAGAATACGTTTAGGAAAAATTTGAGATCAGATTTTAGTACGAAAACAACACAGCCGTAAAAATAACGTTTCACAGCTGGCTAATATCTACACAATTCCCAACTTTGGCCGCTGATCGTATTAGTCTGTCAGTAGAAGGGTAACTTGTAACCAATTACATGGCCTGGTTGATTGAAGGGCGTGGTCAGAGGGCTTTCATGTTCTTTTCATGGTTTTTCAATAGAACAACTAATAAAACAGCTCTCGAAAAATATTTCTTTCAATATTGCTCATAAGCTCATTCTCACGAGAAATCGTGGGGCTTTTCATCACATGAGAAAAAAATCGTTTGATTTCCCATGAGAGAGTATTAGAGTGTTGTGACGTCGATTCTTAATAATGAAACAGACTCACTGATTTTATTATCATAGTTGTCCCCTTCAATTGACCTGAGTCTTTTGCGTTACCAAGGATGAGGTCCTAGACCCAAAAGGGTATGGGTGATTCAGACGGAACAGACCCAAGGCTTGGTGTGGACCCGACCGAACGGACGTTGGCAACCCAAGGTCAAACTGAACAGACCCAGACCCAAATCAGTTGATAGTGTTTTTAGAGTTTCTTCGACCTGGACTGCATGCAAGTCTTCAAACGGGTCGAATTAAGATATGATCAAAGTGTAAAATCTGCAAGTAATAAATATGAATATGGCAAAAAGGTCTGATTAGAGCTTGAATTTTGTACACCTTTTTTCAGGCTTAAACAGACTCAGTAAAAGCCCAAAAAACATCTTGCAAGATTCTTGCAGAATCTTGCAAGTTACTGCAAGATAGCCTTTCGTGTTGCAAGAATCTTCAACTTCAATTTGGCACAAAAGTTCCTCACCTTGACTTTTTTAGCTGCTGGAGTGTTTGTTTTGAGTCAATATTGGACGCCCCCCCCCCACGCTAATCCAAAAGAAGTGTTTGATAGATGACGCTCAAGCATGCGGCTAGGCAAGCAGGCCGAACTTTGAAATTGGTGTAAAAAATAACATAACAACAATAACGAAAAAGAATAGTATTGCTTCGAAAAAAAAACACAAAAGTGAATTTATGGAGGTACCAAATTATGTATTCAAAATTTCTGAGAAAATCTTCAATTGTGCTTTTGAATTTCGTTTAACAATTTGTATTGCCAAGTGGGACAGTACAAACTAAATTACAGAAAAAAATTTTTTCAGTAAAAAACATATCGAATGTAATTTTGTTTCAACAATATCTTAAAACGCGAGCAACTAAATCTGTGAATATTACAATGTATATTTTTCATGTGCGCATATATGGCAATATCAACTTGTATGACATTTAAAACTAATTATTTTTCATAAAACTATTCAAAAGTAAGAACTCTGCTTTCATATTCATCAATGCTTCTGTATTTTTGGATAGAAAACAACCAATATTTAGTCAGTTGAATTTCTTTAACCACGGGTAGATCCATACTGATTTTTTCACTTTGGCCAACCGATTCGCTATAAAGTTTACTATTGCCATATATTTATTTTAAGAGTTTGCTTTTTCTAAAATGTATAGCAGAGTTCAGACTATTTTATATTTTGAACTGTTAGCTGCAATGTTAGCTGGGCGTATTTTGCAGCTGCTTGCACATCCGTAAAAAGAAATAAAAAACTGTTCCTTAAACCGAAAAAACAATTCCTCGACCCATTACAAGACTATGTCGAACTCGAGTCAGATTATGAAAAAAACATTCGCTGCGAACCTTGTCACAAACATGCTCAACTTCAATTTGGGATGAAAAGTCTTTACCATGACTTATAATAGCTACTACACCGTGTTTTTAAGTCATTATTGGACCCTTCAAGACCAATCCAAAAGAAGAAAAATTAGGTGGGGATCAAGTATGCTGACAGGCAAGCAAGTCGCATTTTGATATATAGTTTGATTGACCCAAAAATTTCACAGATAGTTTTATTATAGTTTTTCCCGTGTGGGTAGGTGGGCTGGCTTCGCTAAGATGAACAGCCGGCAAAGTCGGTTTACATTCTACTGCAGATGAGAGGCATGGCGAAGAACAGCAGAGCTCAAGTGGCTACATTCACTAGATGTCTAAAAATCACCTTATTTTTTTGTTTTTTTTAGTGTTCTGGGAAAAATTATCTGGTGCAAATCTTTTACGTTTTCTCGATTGCAATGGTTAAAAAGTATTTAGTTTCGGAAAAACACAAAACTATTTCATAAAATTGGTCAGCGCTCTTTTATTTTGGCTTATTTTGTGTTCACTTAAACTATTCATTTATTTGCAATATATGTCGCTTTAAAAGAAAAGATATTTAGAATATCAGAAAAAAGTAAATTAGTATTAGATAAACACATGAAAAGACATAACTCCTCATAAGAACGAAAAAACTGTTTCGAACGAAAAACAACAGTGAGTTGTTTAATGTTTAATCCACAATTAATTAAATAAAATAGCAGAAACAAATAATTGACTTATGATTCGATATCTATACTACTGGACTGACTTTTTTTTTTACTTATGTAACTAGTTTTTAGAACTCTGGATTATTTTCAGTATAATTTGTTATAGATTATCCTTATTATTATTTTTATACTTTATTATAATATTCCTATTATAGTTTATTATAGATTACTAAAGATTTTTGTTCAGAGGACTATTCGAGTGAACCGGTGCTAGAAATCTGAATCAAATCAGTTGCTTGTTTTTTTTACAGTTGTTTTGTAGCTTTAGCTTATAAGCTCCTAAAACGGGGCCATATTTAATAGTTAATCACGTTAATTGGATATAGAGTGCAGCCACTTTCTTCGAAAATGGATTTTTTTGGCACGAAGAGTATATGAAAAAAAGTTTTAGTTCCAAAAAATCAAATTATTTATCAATTGATCGGTAACCAATTTTTAACCAGTACAAAGTTGATAATTTTTAGTTGAGCCAAATGGCAAAATAGTGCTGAACATTGCAAACGCTACATTCAATGGATCCGGTGCAAACGTCGAAGATTCGCAACTGGAAAAGATCATAGACAACCTGGACCAGACTGACCCAGAGAACTGTCTGAAGATGACAAATCTTAACCCTCGAGGGACACAAGTAGTGACGTCAGAGGTGAAATTCTATCTTCAACTGCCCAAGTTGATCACGCACGTGGAAGTGTTGGTGCCCAATTCCAATTCAGGTATGGGAGAGGGTGGGGGGGGGGGGTTTAAAACCCTAGTCGATGTCTAGACTTTATCAAAAGACCTAAAAAGTGAGGGGGGTTGGAGGCGATGTTGCCCCAAATTACACGGTCGAGCACATACTTAAATTGAATACAAACTTTTCATGCATCAATGCAGTCTTTTTTAATAACCGCGAAGCGATAGCGGCTATTACTGGGGACATCGTGTTTATTACAATTCAAAGATTTTAGATGGTATTGGGGCGCTGTCTTTTTACGACTCGAAAAGTAGTGTCGGTGGAGCCTCTTTTTCTTTGATCGATAAATTTTTGGAGTATATTCAAAACAGGATGTAAAAGTCAATGCAGCACGTGAAAACTAAGTGTTTAGGTTATCAAATTTGGCTGGGCTGCTACAAATCACACAATACGGGATCTCTTTATGTATGCCAGTCAAACTTGACAAAAGATATAACAAATCGAAGGCAAAGATATATGCCTAAGACCTGTCTGTGCTATAAGTCTCAATTTAAAATTGTTGGGGGGCTGAAAAGTTCAATTAATTAAATAGATGGTTTAAATGAACAAGCTTACACTGAGTAGTATTTAACCGGGTTGAGCTGTTACTTGATTGTGTTGTTGTTAAGTGAGTGCGTCGTTGAAACTTCTTCAAGTCGGTTTCTCGTAAGAATGTTCTGTTTGAAAATTAGAAAATGTTCTTCTAAGTTAGAAGTCTTTTATATAATTTCTTTTCTGTTTGAATTTTGAAATTTATTTTGTAGGAAAAATGAAGCAGTTCTCTGCTGCTGGTCGTTGGCTCTGTTATTTGTCTCTCTAATTTTATTCCGTCCCACTTCGCTGAGAGAAACAATAAATCCCTCTCAGCTCCGTTTGGGCCGATAGGTAGCGAATCACAAACTCAAGTTCATAGTGAGGTGCTTCTTAATTTTCCTATTGGCCGAGAAGGCAAGAGAATTAACTCTTTTTTATCTCGCGGAAAAATTATTCAAACTCCAAAAAATAATAAAAATCTAAACAGCTGAGAGCATCAATTATTGATTTCGTAGGCGCCTGTTTTCTGCTTTCCCCTCTTCTAAAACCGCAACAATTATGGTTTTCTTGGGGGCTTTTTATGAAACTCTATTGTCTTTTCCCCTGAAGCAATCTGCTTCATCTTTATTGAACTTGGGGGGAAAGATCTGCATTGCAACTGTCAGAGCAGAAGTAATTTAAATCAAAAGAACTGTACTGTGGTTTTACAGGCCGCCTACGTTCAACAACGTACATTTTCTGTCCTGGATATAAGCGAGGAGATCCAGGCCTAAAGTTGTGTTATTTAAATAAGTCGAACTGAGTTGTTTAAATACTTGTGTACTGGTAGTCTTAACAAGCGTCAGTTTGTTTAGCGCGCGGGGAAAGAATGGTTAATTAGCGCTTAAATACGTTCGCTCTAATGCGGGATTAATTATCCGTTCATTTGTAACGGCTCTCGTAATACTACAGCTCACCCCGATTTTTAAGATAGAAATGAAAATGATTAAAAGAAAGAAATATACTGCATCGTATATAATTTTATTGCGCTTGGAACATAAAAATGAGTTACTACAAGTTCAGACTATTATAAAATTAATCGCAAAGGGCGATAATGGTATTGCTAAAAAATTGATCGCAAAGGGCGATAATGTTGTGCTATATTATTTAAAAAATTCTGGAGGCAAAATGACTGGGCTTGGTACCGGACTGTTTCCGTCGTCCATGATATCAACAACTTCCACTACTTCGTCTCCTTCTTCATCCTTTTCTGTAATTGATAGTTCCTTGATTATCCTTTTTTGTTTCCGGTTCTTCTTCTTTTGTTTATCTACTTGAGCGGATAATTGTTTGACTTGTTCAATTAGTTTCTTATTTTCCGCTCCAAGCTTCTGGTTAGCTGATGTAACTTCCAAATGTTTTCGTGCATAGGCTTTATTGAGTGTTTTGAGGTTACTTTCCTCAGTCTTGTCAAGCTGTTTTGAGATTATGTACTGGAGTCTCCAGTAATCGTCGCTTGTTTCCTTTTCTTGCTTGTCCAATTTCACTCGAAGTTGTTCCAGTTTTATTGTTACTTCTTGTAACTCGGTTTCCTTAATGAAGAGTTCTTGGCGGAACTTAGAATTTTCGGATATCAGAGATTCTTTTGATATTTCTCCTACATGGTCAGATGGCGTCGGAAAAGCCGTGATTGCGGAGTAGGGAACGTTTGCGTATACATCCAACTGATTATTTTTCACCAAATAGGTTTTTTGTTCATCACTCCTATTCTTAATTCTCCATACGTTGAGGTTGTCGGGGAGTGAGAAGTCTGGTATGATGGGTAATTCACGACTTTTTGCAAATAGTTCTTCACCTGTGGCAGTGTTTTGAATCTTGACCTTATCTGCAATTTTGAAGCTGTTGATTTTTGTTTTCTGTGAATATTTCAAATTCGTTACACATCTTGGGTTCTCAGGGTTGAATTCATTCTCCCTGCTTTTGCGAACCACCAAGCATTTCTTTGTGTCTTTTGGAAATTCGTAGGGTTGTTTGCGACTGACTTGCTAGTTGCTTTGGGGGTCATATTGACTTGAAGTTGATGGAGGTACGATAGTTGTAGTAAATTGTTGCGTGTTCTGAGGTTTGAATGGAGGCTTTGAGAAAATAGGAGGCTGAGGAGAAAGTGTTTGTGTTTGTTCTTGTTGTGTTGTCACTTGTTGATGTTGACTGGGGATTACTACGCTTGCGAGTGTGGGTCTGGTAGTCATTGTGAGTGTTTCCTTGTGGATGATCTAAAATATTTTGATTTTGGTTAGCCTGTGTCATCAATATCACACATTATGGCTTCTTTTCAAGTTTGTAATTGTATTGCTAATAAAAAAAAGTATTCTGTTGTAAAAATTTTTTTGTAAGGTTTTGTTGCTAACTGCTTTACTTAAAAATTATAATGCTAAATGCATTTGTTATTAAAGTTTGGTAGAAAAGTTTTTGTTTTGCTAAATGCAAAGTTAACTTTAGTAAAGAGAGGGGGGGTAAATAATAAAAAAATTTTTATTCTTATGCCAGGCGGGCAGCCCTGGCACAAGTCCGTCTTTCTCCGCTGCCCGGAGGTGTGAGTCTTGGGGCGTGTGTCACACTAACACGGCTGCAACGACCCGTGCAGCTGGGGAGACAACCTTGCTGAGTTGAAAGAAAGAAATTTTACGGGTCATTTTCTGAATTTTCAGTTATCGTGTTAGTGTTCTGAATTATTTAGGTTCAAAAGCCAGGGGGGCAGGCTGGAGAAAGCTGAGGTAACCCCTTCCCGAGGAAAAGTTAAAAGAGAGAAAAAAAAGATCGTTTGTACTTGAGTTGTTTTTGGTTTATTAGACAACGTCGTTTAAAAAAATTTTTGCAAATGGGACATTTTGTCAGCTTATTTATGTACACCCGACAGAATCGGTGTTTGTCATGTTGGGAGAAATGTGGGTGTTTTGTTACTCCTAATTTGGTTTTCATTTTTTTGCTTAAATTGCAATGAAAGTAGGATGTGATCAGGACGGGAAGACAAGGTTGAAGACAAATGGGACATTTAGGGTTTGGGTATCTTTTAAAAAGTGCCTTTCTGCAAGGAATACATACATAGTGAGGATTTTCTCTGGGGAATTGCTTATTTAGTTTTTCTACAATAACGGTTTTTCGTAAACATATGGGGCAGATAATGTCCTTATGGCGATAGAACCAACGGAAACCGTCGAATAGGGATTGTGAAAGACCCATCGAGTGACTGTTCTTTTATTTTTCTTATACAAAAACAGGAAAACCTCTGAGAAACTGCAGTAGGATGAGGTTGATAAGGAACGATATTGCAAGCAAGGTAATTAGGATTAGGATAAATATTTTTGTGGATAGGTCTAGATTGGTCATTTTCCGTATCTGGAGAAAGTTTGGCCAATTGCGGAAAGGAGGTAGTGATTAAAAAAAAGTGATATTGCCAATGCCCATAAGAGGACAAAAAGAAGAATAAACAATGTTACGGGGTGCATTTTGTCAATTCATTGAGTAGTGTAGAACTAGGGTGAAGGAGGTGATTTTCTCCTGGTAAAAACTGAATTGAATTAGGATATCGAGTGGATCAAAAATAAAAGCAGGAAAAGAATTAAAATTTTGGAAGTTCTTGGGCGCATTATGTAATTATTTTCTCGCAACGAGGGCATAATTTATAGTCTTCTACGCAAAAACTACAAAAATTGACGGGCTTGTGATCACTGTGATGAAACGTTTTTGCAACAGAGTATTGAAATCTTGTTTGTTTGCAAATATCACATTGAAACCAGTTAAAGATTGAAAAGATAACATTAAATTTAGAGCATTTAGGACAAAAATCATAGCCCATATCTTTTATAACATATTGGTAACAGAGCAGACACATTACGTGGGGTAGTTCGTTAGGGGGGTTCTCGTGTAACTTCTTGAAAACAATTGTTTCACGTCTGCAGCATAAACCAATTAATGAGACCGGTTTGGACTCTATAGTATTGTTTTCTTTGTCAATTGTATTCATTTTTGAAAGATTGTTATTGGAAGGAGTTATGGGACTGGCACGGTTGGAGGTTTTGGTTGTCGATTATTTTGGGATTTTATTGTTTGGTCTATTACTAATATAATAATGAACACCAGAAAGTTGAAACGAATCCTTACAACTACGAGGAAAACGGTTAAAACGAAGGAGAAGGCTGCTGCAATAATCATAAGGGCCATTAATAAAAAATCTTGTAATGTGGGGGTAAACATTTTGGATAGTTTGTGAACGTAGTTTTGAATTGAGAATTTTACCACGGGTTTTTTGGTCAATTGTTTGTTTGCATAAAGGGCATTTAGTAGTTGTGAAAGTCATACACTGCAAACAAATTGATTTTTTAGGGTGTAGGCTTTTGAAGTGGCTGTGGCAAGTGGAAAACTTTTTGATTTCTTGACGAATTACACTGGAAATAATGGCAATGACTGATTGTATAAATGGGAGTTACGCAAATGGGGCATTTAGGTTGGTTCCAATATTTAAATAATTCATTTCTACAGGGAATGCAAGCAAAATGGGGGGGTTGACCGTTTGGGGCTTTTTGCAATTTTTTAAATTGACGACAAGGGAGGTGACAAATAGGACATTCGATTTTTGGGGTTGAGTCAATTTGTGCTTGCTGAGATAATATTTTCAAAATGTTTCCCATTATATGGATAAATCAGAGAGATCTGGGTATGCGACTTCTAACCCATGGTGTTCAAGTTCGTTGGGGATAGCTACATTTAGATCTGCAATAGCAAAAAAAAATTCCAGTGTTTCTCGTTTGGATAGATGTAATAATGATTAATGGTACCTGTGCTTAGGAACAAATAAGTTATTTTGATACATGCTTTATGTTGTATAAAACAGATAGTAAACCATCTTTCTGCTTTAACCATTTTAACCTTTTCCTTACCAATGAACAAAATCATTTTAATTTTAACAATTTGGAAAGAAATGAGGGAAAAAGAACAAATTGATCAGAAAAAAAAGGAATAATGAGCAGGGAAAAAATTTTTTTTTGGGGAGAGAAAGTTATGTGAAACAAATTACTTTACTGAAGAGCGCCCAAGTTGACTGGGAAAAGCTCTTCGATATCAATGAGTGCAAGAAAAAATTCCCAGTGCATCATTCCCCTTGTTACTCGAGTAGAACCCTCACATCCACGCTCGTAGTCTGTATAGTGTATAATTAAACAGGGTTTAATCTCTGCTGTGGAAGTTTTAATGAAAGATCTCTCGAGGGACTCTACTTTGACTAGGCGCTCACCAAAGTGGAACAGCATTATAGAAGATCTAAATTAAAAGGGATTTTAGAACAATTTAAAGCTTGGGATATATTTATAAAGAATGTCTAATATGGGGAAGATGGTGTTAAGGTAATGGTTCCATCAGTCCAAGTGTTTAAATATTCAAAATGGAGTATTAGTTGTGGGATTACTCTGTTGCTTTTTGTCGTGACAAATGATTTTTCAAAAAATTGTATTTGTATAAGGCATATTTGGTATGAGAATATCATTGCTGCTTTTAATTGTTAATAGTTTCCAACTCTTTAAGGATTGAATCTTTTTGGCAAGAATCAGTTTTTGGGCAATCAAAATAAATATTGTGAGGTACACAGTTTGGATTTTCTAGAATAAATAGGAAGAATTTCCAATGAACAGAGAGAGGATTAATACTTATTAAACAAATTTTTTCACTTTAGATTTCTTTGAGCGTTACTAGCATAGTAGGTACAGGAGTTGGGTATGCATCAAAAGATCGTTGAATTTTTTGTAACTCTACATATTTATTGTTAACTGCAAATATCATAGTTTAGAACGATACCTAAGCAATGTAGATTGGATGTTGTACTTGAAATACCGAGTTCTCTTTGAATGCTAGAAAAAAGATGAATTCGGCGAACTGAGGATGAGTAATGAAAATAGTTAAAAGTCTGTAAATGTTTGTCATGGTTTTTTTTGCGAAAGTCATTATACTTATAGCGGAAACATAGTATACGGCTAATATCTCAAAATTTTGGTTTCCGATTCTGATTTGTAAGTTTCTATTAGTTAAATGAATCATGTTGCTGATCTAGCTCATTTGTGCAAACTATTAGGGTCGAATTGTGCTAAATACACGAAAGAATTCCAATACAACGAATGAGGGTTTAAAATCACAGTATCGTTTTCCCAAGTGTCCCAAAACTCAAAATTTATTACGATTTGAGGGAGAATGTCTCCGTGACTTTCTTCAAAGATTTTCTTTATTTGATAAATTGTAACGAGTCTATCTTGAAACAAAAAATACATTAATGGAAGCGTTTTAGTTGTTAATTAACTTATTGTTCTTCATTTCAAAACTATGTATAAAAGTATGTAAAAGTAAAAAAAAGATAAAAGGGTGTGTCAATTATTTCTGAAAAGAGGATTTTTGACAACGATTGATATTTATAGATAATATATCAATCGGATTCACTGTAGCAAAATCGGAGTAGGGGAAAGGTGCAGGCAATAGCTAGATAGACATAGTTGGGATAACACAGCTGAAACTGGATTATAAGAAATAAAAAGAAAGAAAGAAATCCATACATGTCTCTCAATGTTGAACTTACAAGAGCTTTCAAAATCTAGTAAATATTTTCCTTAGGCGCTTTGAAACATTTTTGTATTCGATTCTAATGTTTACAAAGGTAATTGTGTTATCAACCAGGGCTCTTAACAACGAGAAGTATTGGAAATTTGAATGCGGTACATCCAGATCAATAATGTCACTAAAGTAGAAAGATGCAACTCTAATAGTTACAGTAATTTTGAAAGCGGAAATACTTGATGATAATATTTGTCCGGTGTATTGTCCAAATCCAATGAATAAAGCGTTAGGCTGTTTTCTGAATTTGGGCTGCATAACATAGCATCCTTGAGGTGTATCTAAACAAGATATTACCTAACTTACAGAGTCTACTACAAATAATTTTTATTATTTTTGAGACAATTTATTTTTTTATAAAAAGGATGATTTTTAGTCACAGCTTTAAGGAGGTGCCACCACACTTCGAATGGTTGCATCATTTTGTGGTTGTGGTTGATGTGACGCCAGACTTGGGTATTCTGCTTTATTATTTTCTGTATGACAATGCTCATCAATTTTTTTTTCTCTTGGTTGATCCTCAACGCATTTGTAAGTTTTTTCTATTGTGCTGTAAGGTTGATATTTACTAAGCGGTAAAAAATGATTGTTGTCCTGTGGGGTCGACGGTTTGGTTTCGTTAGAGAATACCGGTGTAAAGAACGATAAGATACAAAGATTATATGTTGCTCCTAATAGAATTTTCCAAAAACCCATTGTTTTGTTGATATTTTGTGGATTTCGAACGCTCTTATGATTGTTACGGTTACATCAGTTAAGAATTTTATGCACAAGAAACAAGCAAAATATACTCCAATTTTTTCCAGATATAAAGTGATGATTCCAAAAGTGCCTTTGAACTGGTCTGTAAAAAATGTAGGTGAAAGAAGAGAATCTAGATAAATTTGTCTGTTAATTCCCATTGCTGACGCATAGATATCTTTTTGAGAATAGTCTATGCTTCTTCCTTCTAGAACTTCTCTTGAAATTTTTGTCAAAACAGATTTTGAAGCTTCCGAATGCAAGATATTGTCCCGAAACGATATAAGTTGATTTGGTGTGTAAATTCCAGCACGTTGCGATTCGTAACCGGTAAATTTTGGAATAGAACTAATAACTCTTGAAGAGAATATTTTTGGCGGTTGTAAAGGAACAGGTGCTGGCATCAAATGGTACCATGAATTTTCATTATCAACATCTAATTGGTAGGCATTTTTATAGCCTCCAACACAATCTACTTCGTTTGCAAATGGGTAGGTTTGTCGAGCAATTGGGTCGACGAACATTGTCCTACCATCATAATGAATAGGAATCCTATCATAACACTGCTCAAGAACCTGAAGTGATGAGTTTCGTTTTGGACAGTGGTACAGCCAACCTATGCTACCATCTGTGTCTAGGAACATCGAGCGGTTGCCGGTTAACATGTATCCAGCTAAACGATTATTTTGGATAGCCTGCATAAGTATCATTTGTTTTTGAGTTCGATCAAATTCGCATTGTTCTATGACCAAACCTTTCCATGCTTGTTTTATTTGCATGTAATTGTGATATATGACAAAATCCATTTTTACCGCAAGGTTAAGATCATAGTCTAACTTGTCTTTGTCTAAGTGTTCCCATGCAACAAAACCACTGTCGGATGTTCGGATCTGTTCATCTGAAGGCTTCCTATTAAACCCATTTACACTTAGGCTATTGTCAGGTTCAACACGAAGTTCATGAAAAAATTGTTGAGTTTTTGTTTTATAAGGTTTGCCAGTCTTCATATTAAATCCGCCTTCATAAGAAACATATAAAGAATCTAAATTTGTTGTAAATAAATTCTGGTTTTCCACACACCTTTTCTTTTTCATCAATTACTCTAATTTTTATGTCCATTTCAGCAGGAGAATACGTTCCTGGACCTTCATAGGGCGTCTCCGGTTTTTCATCACTCACTATGAAATACTGTACGTCACCAAGTTCGTTTTCATGTTTTAGCATTTTTGCGTTTTGTGAAAATATTTTAGTAACTATACAATTTTCCGGTGCCTCCCAATTGTATGCAAAGGGGTCGAGTGATGTCGAATGACAACCTCCATCTGAAAGGGCACAAGGAAGTTTTAGTCCTTGACTGTTATAGACAGTTCTGTCATTAAGATCAATATCGAGTACAGTTTCTTGCATCAGGGTTTCAAAAAAGAAGTGTTTAATTTGACCACGATTATCACAAGATGTTGATGAATCAACTTCAAGATCAATTCCCTGGTTTTTATAGGAGACAGTTTTTATTCTATGTTTTATGTCAATTTCCATGTCATCATTGTCATATTCGGTAACAGTAATTTTTCCAGTTTTATTAGCATTTAGGCATTGTTCGGGTGAAACAATAATATCGTATGTTATTATTGGAGCGTTGTGTACAATTGATGAATGAGAAAACATACCACAATTATAACGAATGAGCATTGCAGTGACTTTGCACATAAGAGCTTTAACAAAAGTCCGATAAGACCGCTGATAAAGTGTTACATGTGTATCAACCATCTGAATGTTTTCGGGAGTAATTTTGCAAGGAGAAACGGGAGTTAAGGCTATGAGTTGTAGTAATAGGCACTGCCAGTAAGTGTTGACTGGATTTATTGCTACCTAAAACAAAGTTAAGTAAATCCGGCTTGATAGCGTGATGGCGGCTTGGCCGAGCGACTAGAAGTTCGCCTATTATTATTATTATTTTCTAAAGTTTGTAAATTAGAAGGTCCTTGTTCCGATGTATTAGGGCGGAGAGGACCTAAATTAGGGTCTAGAGGTATTCTAGAATTGTGCTGTGGGCAAGGAGTTGAACTTCTTGTTCGACTACCGCTAGGCAGGTGTGTTTGGACTGGAGGTGGGTTGTCACGACCACATGAACTTGCTTCGTTGAATCCAGAATCGAAATTGGTAGGAGTTCGGTCAGGGTCGTAGTTCTGCACAGGGGAGCTTCTTCGTATGAAATTCTCCACGGGGAAATATTTGGTGTTAGTGGGGCTTTGGAAGGAGAATTTAGTCAAGGGACTGTTGAGTTTATCCATATGACTTGTCATTAGATTATTATAAAATGTGTCACAATTATTTTTATCTATACCATATTCTAGGGTTAACTCTGGTATAGTTTCAGTAGCTGGGTAGTACTCGACTAGGTGATTTCTATGAGCGACTTTCCCGGTGGCCGGGTTGCTATCTAAAGTTAATTCATAGTTAACATTGGTTAGTTTTTTTTCTACAGTATAAGGACCTGATCTTAGTTCATGTAGTTTTTTTGACTTACCTAACTCAATTTGATGGTTTTCCATTAGAACTTTTTGTCCAACCTCAAGTGGCTTGCCTAATTTGTGTTTGTTTCTATGTTTATGTGCGCGGTTGTTGTTTTCTAAGCTCTTTTTACAAGCGTTATTGTATATTTGTTTGAATTGGTTTTCTCGCATAAGCAACGAAATGTTAATAGTTGGTTTTAGAAGTTTGTCAATTTCGGTGTTTTTTGAAGTTTGCAAGGTATGCCTGTGAAGAGTCAGGTCTTTGCAAAACTCGGAAGAGCATGTGAGTTGTGAATTTCGTAGGAGTCCTAACTTAAGTGACAGAGGTATCTGTGGTTTTTGTCCGAACACAATTTCATAAGGTGAGATTCCAGTACTAGCATTTGGAACCGTGTTATGAGAAAAGGCAAATTTTGGTGCCAGTTCATCCCATTTACCTCGAGCTTGTTCTAGAAAAATTCGGAAATGTGCTCCTAAATGTTTGTTTTGGATCTCGACTTTACCATTAGTCCAAGGCGCATAAGCAGTTCGAGGTGCGGGTGTTATACCTAATTCATGAATGTAACCCGCAAAATCTTGGTTCATGAATGCCGAACCCTTATCATAAACAAGTTTTTGTGGTATTCCAAAAGACAATATCAACTTTTCTAAAGCTTTTATGGTGTCTACTGCGTCTGTGGAACGTACAGGGTATACTTGAATGAAACGCAAAAATGAATCGACAATAACTAAACAATGGTGTTTACCGTTCGATGGAGGATTTAAAGGTCCTTTGTGATCAATATGGACCGTATGAAAGGGGAATGGGACTGTATCGGTCCACTTTTCGAGAGGTGCTTCGTGTATGTCTCTCCATTTTTGTTTATTTTTTTGGCATTCAAGGCAACCAGCAATTATGTTTTCAATCCATTTATACATTCCGGGCCAATAAAAAAATCGTTTTACATTAGCAAGTGTTTTATGTAAACCTACATGACCTGACAATTCACAATGAGCTAACTGAAAAACTTTAAAGAACAATGACAGTGGTACACAAATTTTCAAGTATTCAATATCTGGTTCGTCTGTTTGTTGTTGAATACATAAGATGTTACCTACAAAACTCAGTTTCTCAAAGTTATTAATGTACGACATTATGGCTTTAGATTGTCGGAATTCAATTTTTTTTCGTCTTTGTTATTGTTCGTCCTTAATTGGCGAATTTGTTGTATCACTGGGTCTTTTAATTGTTCTTGACAAATTACCGATGTATTTAAATCAACTTCTTTAGCGAAGATTGTCAGTTTATCGATTAGTTCTCTTGCATCTTGTATTTTTGTATTTTCGGGAAATTTTGTTGCTAATTCGGTGTTATCTATGCAAGTGCTATTTTTCACGAGAATAACTTAATCGTATTCTAGAGGGAATCTGTACTCCGAGTCTGTGGTATTAGTTTGATCAATGTAGAGTTTGTCAAAATCTAACTCCGGTGACTGGTTCTCATTGAACAATTCAAATTCCGAAATTAGGTCAAAATTTTATTCGGTTATTCTTTCATCAGGGTAGGAATCAATTTCTGTAGAGTGATCAGACGTTTCGTCTTCCCCCTGTTCTGATACAGGGGTTATTTCATATTTGCGGTGACGCCTATAGTGGTTAATTGATGAACCATACGAGAAATCTTCCGAAATATGATTTTTTTGAGCAAAGTCTGTTTCGATTATTGTCGTACTTTTGTTTTACCATGTTGTCATTTTTGAAAATGAATTTGTCGATACCCGTTATGCTTTGTTTTAGGATTGGAAAAAAAATCATCTGCTGGTCCCTTTTCATTATCACCCAAAATGAAATATTTTTCCTCGTTACCATGCTCGTCGTAAAAACTTATGTCTTTTGGTATCTTTTTGTGTTTAAGTTGATACTTGTCCAGATCTTTAAGTTTTACATTGCGACTTAGGATGTCGGGGTAGGCTAAGTTTTTTCCTTCAGTCCAAATATTTTTCAAGTTCTGAAATTGAGATATTACTAACTGGTATCTAAAAAACCTGTGAGAGAGTTTTCCTCTTCTACCCCATAGATACATTAAAGGCTTATGGTCTGTGTAAACGTATACAGGATGGGGTGAACCAATTAAGTAATGCTCATACGTTTGTAATGCAGATATTACACCGCAAATTTCGCGTGCTGTGGTACTAATTTTTTTTTCCTCTTTAGTGTAAATTCTAGAATTAAAAGACACTATTCGTTTCCCTTCTGGAAATTCTTGAACGAGAATTGAGCCTACTCCTATTGAAGAAGCGTCTACATGCACGTGGAAAGGGTGTTTAGTATCAGGTATTGCTAAAATTGTACCTTCGCTAATTCTGTTTTTAATGTCGTTAAACAGTTTTTCGTGTTCCGTTGTCCAAACAAAATTAGTTTCTGTGCGGGTTAAGTCATAGAATGGTTTGCAGTCAACATGCAAATTTTTGATGTACATGCTGTAGAATCCTAAACAACCTAGAACTCTCATGACGTCACGTTTGTTTTCGGGCGACTTGAGTGCTTTTAAATCTGCTACTCGCTTCTTGACTGGTTGTATCCCTTCTTTACGTACTACGTGTCCCAAGAACTGTACTTTTCTAAGGAAAAATTTAGTCTTTTCAGGTTGAGCTTTCGATCCTGATTTCTTTAAAAGTTCATGGTACTTGTCAATTATTTCAAACATTTCGGCTTCATCTTGCGCTTGCATGATGGTGTCATCAATGTAGGTTATAGCTTGTTTTTTCTAATTAATGGTGCACAATGGATAGTCATTATACGACTGAATAAATTAGGTAGACCGCATAGTCCATAAAATCCGCGTTCAATTGTGTATTGCTTTGGACCAATTACAATACTTACCAGCTGTTTAGTTTCCTCAGTTAAAGGAACTTGGTTATAAGCTGAACAAAGATCACTGGTTGTGAAGAAATTACATTTAAGTCTAGTTAATAGGCTTCCGATTGGCTCTAGTGGCCATGAATATCGACTAAGATCTGTTATTGAATTCAAATATCGGGCATCTATAACCAGTTTCACTGTGTTCCCCTTGGGTAGGATTATGATTGGATTACTAAATTCTGATCCCATTTCTTTATCATTACCCATTTCCCGGATTATACCTGTTTTACACAGTTGTTCCAGAAGGTTTTCTAGTTTTTCCTGATAATGTAATGGTACTTTGGATGGTCTTTGTTTTGTCAAAATTGAATTAGGTAAAAGTTTAACATGAAACTTTTGTTTTATCTTTCCACTATCGTAATTGTGTTGAGAGTAAACGTCTTTATTTTTAGTTAAAGTCCTCAGTAACTTGTCTAAGTTTTCGTCATTGATATCAGCTTGACTGAAATCAAAATTTTTGAGAAACGCTTGATCGGTTTTGTCGAATCTGTTAAGTTTTTCTTTGGGAAGTTCAACGGGTCTGATGTTCTCATCAGTTGTTTCTAATTGTGGCTTATGATCCTTGAGGTCGTCGCTAAAGTCTGTTTCTAATTCGTAGTTGTTGGCAAAATCTTGTTGCCTTTTTCGCTTTTCTGTTTTCTTTTGTTTTTCAGGAGTTTTGCTTGCAAAGAAATTTTTTTGAATTTTTGAAGTTTTTGGACCTTGTTTTTCACTAACATGGAATATTTGATCCCAATTAGTGTCACTATTCATTAGGTGGTTTATGAATGCAACGTTGTCAACTACAGAAAATTCTGTGTCTTGTCTAATTTCAATGTCTTCTAAAGTGTGCCCAATAGGCCCTTTTTGGATGACAACCTTGTTGTTTTGAGGATTGTTTAGCATTATTGGTAATTCCTTTTCTCTTCTAAAACACTGAACGTTGTAAGTATAAATTCCTTGAGCTTGCAGTTCACTTCCAATTACGAAGGAGGTTCCCTTCCTGAAAAATTCATTTGGTGGTCTAATTGATATTACTCGAGTTGATTTTGGTGCTAATGGTAGTTGCTGGTCAAGATATACAATTTTGTAAGAACTAATGTATGGGTAGCTTTTCGTTTGGAATCTAGATAATGTGACGGCTACTTCAGGGTAAGTTTTTAAATCAATATTTGGAGTGGTTAGGTCAATATATTTTACTGTAGATTCAAGGAAATCCATTCCCAACAAATTCGGCTTGCAACCATCTTTGGCTGAAGCCCATGTGGTAACTTCCACTTGATACTTTCCTTCAATGTCGAAAGAAGTTTTGAAAGTAATTTCACCTAGAAGTTTTAGTTTCTCACCATTAACCGCTGAAGTATGATTTTTTGAAGCTTTCATCTCAATGTGTTGTAATTTACATAGTTCAAGATAAGTGTGGTAATTAATTATAGAGCTTGATGCTCCTGTGTCCAATAAAAACTGTGTTTCTAAGCCGTTATTTTTATTTTTGTCTCCGACGGATTGGTATAAATTAATATAAATATGTGAGTAACTTGCTTTGTTATCAGTAGTGTTTATGAACGGAGACCTGTCTAGTTTAAATACTCGTCATTGTGATTCTCATTATTGTAATAGTCTCTGGAAGTTTCACTGGTAAAGTGAACTCGAGGGCTTCGCCCTTCACTGCTATCTCTTGAATGAGTATTATTATTTTGTCTAGTAGGTGTCCTATCCCGGTCATGATCTCTACGCCTATCACGATATCGATTATCTGATCTTGGAGGACCGTTGCTTTGTCTGTCCCTACTATTTTGCCTATTGTTATCTCTGTAAGAATTGTTTCGAAAGTTATTTTGTCGTTCCTGTGATTGGCTATCGTAAGAAGATGATCGGTAATTGTTTGAAGAGTTTGATGGGTACGGTGATCGATGTCGGTAGTCTGATCTAGAGTTGTTTTGATAATTGGATTGATTTTGGTTATAACTATTTCTCTGCCTGGCCCTAGAATTTCGATTGTCATAATTGTTTGATTTGTAATTTTGTTGACCTGGTGAATGGCTCCTACTACGTTTATAATTATCTGTGAACTTTTCTCTTTGTTGAGGTGGGTTTCGATTTTCGTTTTTAAAGTCCTTGTACGTAAAGCAGAAAGCTATTGTGTGACCTGAACGTTAGCAAAACTTGCAGAATCTAGTCTGGTTTTGTTTGAATCTGGGATTGTCGTTGTTGTATGTGGCGTTTATTTTATGATCTTTCATTAGATTTGCAATTTCTGTGAGTTGGTTTTTTAACCCTTCTATTTCTATCTTATTGTCGATACTACTTGAGGCAGTACCCGTGAATTCACTGCTAACAGAAAAACTTAAGTCTTTAGTTGCTACATGATCCTTTAATTGTTGCCAAGTTGTAGCTGGGTTTTCTATTAACCGCTGATGTGCCTTTTGTTTGAGTGCAGGTGGCGTTAATCCTCTTACAAAGTACTCCATACACTTAGCGTTACCCTGGTCGTTGTTAAAATCTGGATCTGGCCATCCTTTTTCAACGGCTTTTTTTACTCGGTGTGTATAGCTTTTTATCAACTCATCTGGTTGCCTTTTAATACTCTCGACTTCAATTCTTTTCCTATACTTGTCTTTTGCATCAGTAAAACGGGCAATGAACTCATTTCTAACTTCGTTCCATGCTAAACCTGGTGCTAAGGTTTCAAACCATTGGGCTGCGGGCCCACGCAAAACCGAACCAAACAACGTTTTTTGTCTAGCGTCGTATGCTCCTTGCAAGCCAGTATCCGCAGGATCTCTTGTTCCTAGAGAGAATTGGATTTTTCTTTGTATTAAACTAAAGAATTCCTGGGCATCTTCAGATGGATCTAAACCTGTAAATTTCTCTAACGCTATGTCGGGGTACGCAACAACGTTCGCTGCCATGTTTTATTTTAGTGTACGAAAAGAATATTTTATACGAAAGTATTATTAGTTTGGGTAGTTAGTGTAGAAAATATTTTTGTTATAACAATTAAGTAATACAACGCTAATATTAAAGTAGAAAGTTGAACTGTTTGTTTTGTGTTATGAATTTGATTTGTTTAGGACCGTTTAATGATTGTATTTTATATTCAAAGTTTTTGCCGTTATCAGTGCTAAAAATTTCAACCCAAGAGTAAATATCGGTTTGCTCAACGGTAAAATTTAATAACCAAGGATAAGTGCTTTCAGAGTGTTTAAATTCAACAGAGTATTGGTGAAATCTGTTTATTTTTGAAAATCTAATTTGTGTGACAAATTCTGTTTTTGTAAGTAATTTAACTCTATCTGGTAAACTCGGATCGTCAGGAAAAACGTTGATGTATTTGGGTTTATTGATTTTTAAGATTTGTAAACCAAACGAGGGAATTTTTTTTGGTGGCTCATCCACACACAAGATGATAACGTTTACGCTAATTCTATCACACTGTTCTGATTTCTTAGAGCACGCAAATGTTCATTAATGTTTGGGTTGGTCCACTTGTAAATTATGTAGATTTCAGTATCTGTTTTGCTAGAAGAGTGATGTTAAATGCATAAAACGTTTCTGATCTGATCAGTTAAGTAATATGAAACTTTGCCTATTTTGTTATGTACTTTAATACTTATATTTAAATCTTGAACGTTTACTTTAATTAATGACATATAAATAACATAGAACAATTGTTTTTGTTGTTTTATTATTGTATTTTTGTATGAAATTACACAGGAGACAGTATAAAAACGTTTAGTACGGGATGTTTAGTACATCAGTAGTAGTATTTTTGTAGCTATTATTGTGTTTAAATATTGTTTCTAAAGTGCTTGAGTCTGTTAATGACCGTATTTTAACATGAGACAACAACTTTTCTATGATAATTTTGTGTACAAATTGGGTTAAAAAGGCTAATTCACGCTCTTTTAATTAATTATTGGCTAAATTTTCTGCAGGAATCTCGATCACACTGCTTTTAGTTTTTAACAAAGTTAGTAAATTCTGAAAATTAGGGTTCTCAGATGCATAAATTATATAAAAATTAGCTGGGGAATTATGTTCAAACACGTAGAAAATAGCTACAAAGGTAATTCCGTCAGTAATAAATCGTATTATTTTACTCTTTCTAGTGTTTTCTATTGCTGTTAGATTAAGATGTTCTACAATAACTATTCCAATTTGGTCCATGCACTGTTTAAAACCTCTATTGGTGAAATTGTACTTGTGAAAATGGTTAAAATGGGGGAATTCTTATCAATTTATGTTATTTTCAGGCTAAAAATCTATGTTGGGGGGATAAAATTTAGTTTAAAACCCGTTATTCTTTGTTAAATTAGGGCCTTATTGAGATTTATGTGGTCAAAACTTGGTTAATGTTTACTAATTTTGTGTAAAAATGACGTTAATATGGCTATTTTCTTGATTAATATTGGTTAAAATTGGATAAGAATGATGTTTTTAAGGCTTTAATGTGATTAGTATCCGTTGAATTATGATAAAAGTGACGTTAATTTTGTTAAAATCTGGTTAGTTTTTGAGGATTTAAGTCAAAATAATGATTATTTGGTTAAAATTTGATTAATATTACCCCACCCGGGTCAAGAAATTGATAAAACAGAAAGAATATTCAACTATGGAAGGTTTATTATTAACCAAAATTGGGTTAGTTAATGTGAAAATGCAACAATGTGTGCTTAAATTTATAGAAAATTTGGTATAAATTACACTAAACACGCATTGGGGGGGATGAATTCTGGTAAATTTTAAGTTAATTTGTTTGCAAATGCTATATTTTGGGCAAAAATTTAGTGAAAACTAGACTTATGTTGCTCTAAATATGATTTGGGGGGATGATTTCTGGTTAAAAATTGGCTATTTAGTGTGAAAATGCTAAAATTCTACTGTGAATTTGGTGAAAATCGGCTAAAGTTTATTTTAATTAGGTGTTGGGGCGGTAAAATTTGGATAATTATTGGTTATTTGGAGTGTATAGGCTAAATTTTAACTATAAATTTGGTCCAAATTGGGTCAAAAATAGGCTAAACAGGTTTTGGGGGGATAAGTTCTGTATAAATTTTGATTATTTAGTGTGAAAATACTAAAATTTAAGCATAAATTTGGTGAAAATTGGGTTAAAATCAAATTAAATGTGTTTTGGGGGGATAAATATTGGTTGAATTTCGGTTATTTAAAGTGTAATTACTAAAATTCAACCATAAACTTGATGAAAATTGGGTGAAAATTAGGCTAAATAGGTTTTGGGGGGATGGTTTTTGGTTAAATTTCGACTATAAAATGTGAAAGTTCTTCAATTGTTATATAAATAAAGTAAAAATTGGACATAGATTACCCACACCCGGTTCAGAACAATTTTACAAGAGCAAAGAATCAGTTGCCTGTTACTATTTTAATGTAAATTTACTGTATTTCGGCCGTAAATTTGATATAAATTACTCTATTTGTTTGGCTATTAGTGTGCTTTCACTTCTGTGCTAGTGGTTATTTTACTAGTTTAATCCGATCGGATGAAAAAACCAAAATTTCAGGCGTGATTCTTTCCTATGGGCCCACCAGTTATCAATTTTGGCGGGGCTGCTACAGATCACACAATACGGGATCTCTTTATGTATGCCAGTCAAACTTGAGAAAAGATATAACAAATCGAAGGCAAAGATATATGCCTAAGACATGTCTGTGCTATAAGTCTCAATTTAAAATTGTTGGGGGGCTGAAAAGTTCAATTAATTAAATAGATGGTTTATATGAACAAGCTTACACTGAGTAGTATTTAACCGGGTTGAGCTGTTACTTGATTGTGTTGTTGTTAAGTGAGTGCGTCGTTGAAACTTCTTCAAGTCGGTTTCTCGTAAGAATGTTCTGTTTGAAAATTAGAAAATGTTCTTCTAAGTTAGAAGTCTTTTATATAATTTCTTTTCTGTTTGAAATTTGAAATTTATTTTGTAGGAAAAATGAAGCAGTTGTCTGCTGCTGGTCGTTGGCTCTGTTATTTGTCTCTCTAATTTTATTCCGTCCCACTTCGCTGAGAGAAACAATAGATCCCTCTCAAATCCGTTTGGGCCGACAGGGAGCGAATCACAAGCTCACGTTCATAGTGAGGTGCTTCTTAATTTTCCTATTGGCCGAGAAGGCAAGAGAATTAACTCTTTTTTATCTCGCAGAAAAATTATTGAAACTCCAAAAAATAATAAAAATCTAAACAGCTGAGAGCATCAATTATTGATTTCGTAGGCGCCTGTTTTCTGCTTTTCCCCTCTTCTAAAACCGCAACAATTATGGTTTTCTTGGGGGCTTTTTATGAGACTCTATTGTCTTTTCCCCTGAAGCAATCTGCTTCATCTTTATTGAACTTGGGGGGAAAGATCTGCATTGCAACTGTCAGAGCAGAAGTAATTTAAATCAAAAGAACTGTGGTTTTACAGGCCGCCTACGTTCAACAACGTATTTTTTCTGTCCTGGATATAAGCGAGGAGATCCAGGCCTAAAGTTGTGTTATTTAAATAAGTCGAACTGAGTTGTTTAAATACTTGTGTACTGGTAGTCTTAACAAGCGTTAGTTTGTTTAGCGCGCGGAGAAAGAATGGTTAATTAGCACTTAAATACGTTCGCTCTAATGCGGGATTAATTATCCGTTCATTTGTAACGGCTCTCGTAATACTACAAGGTCAAACAACTAAACGAATTGAACGCATTTTTGGGAGAGCGAGAAAAGTGGGTGAAAAATTTTTTCGCTGAGAGAGCAAAAAATTTTGATCACGTGCGACTTTTTCGAAGCAGCATTTATAGTTATTACTTTTGTTTGTTGGGCAAAGTAATTTTCCTAAACCATATTATCAAGTTACTGTTCGAATGGAAGCATTTTCTATCATCTCAATTATATATTTATGCATTTGTGTTTCATATGCAACCTTGAGCTATGTTTGTAATTTTTCCGTCCTTGACGCTTTTTTAGAGGTTTTTACCCTTTTCCATATTTTCTGTCTCGCGAGTTAAAGTTTTAGTTAAAACCAGCTTCTAAATTGGTTTTAGTGACAGTTTTATAGCGGAAATATTGGTTTAAGTTTATTTTAACAATTTTAATTCGGCTAATATTGTAGATTTTTTGCTAATGTTTTCTGATTTTTAAAGTTTTTCGCCCTATTCTTCCGCCTTCCGTTTTTTTCAGATTTCCCAAACATTTTTTTGTTTAACTTTTGACGTAGAAGTGATGACAGCGTTAGGATTTCTACGCGAAAACAACCAAAAGTTTGATAGAACATTTTTAAATAAGAAATATTAATTGTTTCTGCTGTCTTTGTAAAATTTAGTTCTTGCTCACGTTTTATGTGGTTTACACTGCGTTTTGGTGTTGAGTAGGTGTCAAAAAATCAATGGAAAATGTTTTATAAGGTATGTTGGTAACATTTTAACAAAGATTTGCATATTTTTACAAAGAATTCCTATAAATTTAACAGATTTTTATGCTTTGATCTTTAACTAATTCTTTTTATTCATTTTTTTTAATTTTTCGCGGTGCGTCCTCGGTGATAATTATCCTATCATTTGATAACTACTTGTTTTATTGATTTAATATTTACCAAGAAATCTATTGTACTTAAAGTTTCTGGAGTTGCGACTTACAGAACTTATCCAAAAAAATATTCTTATATATGGCATTTTTTACCTGATATTCTGTTTACTCCAAATATTTTTCTCAAACTGAACTGTGTAATGAAATTAATAGTTTTACCAGTCAAAGATTAGCTGGTGAACATTTATCTTTTGAGTCAATTTGGGAGTTTTCCGGCTTTGTTTTTTTTAACGATGTGTTCACACATTTTCATGCTTGTTGAAGTCCAATTGGAGTAGGGATTTTGGTCATACCAATACAGCAAGTGTAGCAAAAATGCGTGTGGTTTTGCGGCGTGAAATTTCGTTACTCAAATTAGGAGTAGAGTGAGTAAATTTGCTTGATGGCTAGTGGTTTTTTGTTCACACACGGCATTTTGACATTGATTTTTACTGATTTTTCAATTTTTATCTGATTTTTTTTTTCAAATTGGTTTTCCGATTTCATTCAAAGTCCTTTCTAGGTCACATTTTTTGGTCAATGAAAATTCTCTGAATTGTACGTCAGGACTTGTCCTGCTATGTTTTTTCATTTTGTCGTCTCCAACGATTATTCTTGCGACCATTGACTTTTCATTTTCCGTAACTTCTACTGCTTTGTAGTTAAAATTTGTGCGCGTGACGCCTCTGCTTTTAGGTCGATTGCATGACTTACCTCACTAAAATAATCACTGTTGAAATCGCTTAATGAATTTTAAATTTTATGAACAATTACTAGTTAAAGATCAATAATGGACATTTGAGTGGTGCCAAACGTATATGTCTTTTTTTCTTGAGTATTACAGTAGTCAGTCTTCGAATCCGATCGTGTATTTTGAAAAGGCTCGATTAGGACTTTTCCTTATAGAGCGAATGTATCTCATAAGTTTGACAGTCGGAGTCTAACACAAAAAGTCTGGTGGTCTATTAAAGGACTGGTGGTCAATCTGTCTATATTATTTTTTTACTCGTTTTAATTGCATGGAAGGCCACAGGCGTCTACCGCGGCTACTTTCCGTCAATCTTTCTGGCTATGTTTCATGAGTCAATGTACCTACCAATTTTTTTGGGGTCAAACAAGGTGTCTTCTCATGCGTATTTAACGGGCTAATTTCGGCAGTTGATTGAGCTGAAAGAGTTTAAAAAACATGACTATGAGAGTTTCTAGTATAATGTTTTTTTAGGTTTTTTTCTCTGCCTTGTTCACTCCGGGATTGGGACCAGCAATGGAGGAGTTCTTAAAATAAATAAGTAATATAAGTAAAAATTATGTAAGATAATTATGCAATTGATAGGAAGACTGATATATCACAGTAACAACGATGAATGTCCAGTTTCCAAACCTGAAACAAATTAAGACAAAACTAGGCAAAACAAATATAATATTGATAAAACGTTTTCGGAAATTTTCTCGAGTCAAGCTAAAAACTGACTTTCTCAGATTTTTTAGCATGCTCTGGGTTGTTCCGTAGAAAAAATAGGTTAATATCAGCTTTATTCATTTTTTTAAAACTTTTAGCCCAGTTCTCTTCTCTTGTGATATACCAATGCACAATGGAAGCCACCTGTGAACCCTGTGGAAACCCACAACTTGAAAATCTTGAGTCAACTTTGGTTCTACCCGGAATGGTGATGTCAATAGAGTGTAGTGGGGAGGACCCCTCTAGTCACGTGACGCTGTCGGTGCAACAGGACGATGACCTTGAAATGCCTACCCGTGAAACGATAATCTGTGATGTCACGCTATTCGGGAGTAAGTGGAGTTATGGGCTTTTTGCACTGTCAAGTGTTTTCAGACTTCATTTTTTATCTCTCTGGAAGTAATAAAATTTGTTATATATGCTTGTGGTATCTACTGTTGCTAATGATTCTCAACTATAAACCCACCTTACCATCCGTAACCGCTGAGTTCGGACCTAACTCCAAGTCAATTTGAGTACTGGGCAAGTCTAATTGCAAGTCTACTATCAGTACTGATTCAGAGCTATGATCATAACTCATTTTACACTTGTCAGTCTTGTGCATGTCTTGGCCAAGACTTGCAGGTCCAAATCCAATTTTTTATAACTTATATTTTTTTCAAACAAGCTACATAATACTGGCAATAATCGAGTACCATCTATGTCTACTTGACGGAATGGTTGCACTCGCCTGGAAAAGTTCTCTTCGAGGGGCTGTGGTTAAAACTCACAAATTTTTTTAACTAGACCTCAAATTATTCAAAATTATTCATCACTAAATTATATCAACTAATTGAGTTTTATAACTGTAGTTATTCATCTAAACATAATTAATTAGGTTTCAACGAATCTAAAAAACAAAACCCTCGCTTTCGTTGTTAAAAACATCAATCCACTCTATCTCTTGAACGCGAGTTTAGTTCGCAATTGTCATAGAACACATGTATTAACTGCTGCGATCTTTGCTTACAAAAAAGAAAAAATATGCAGAGCAGATAACTTAGTTGACTTTAATTAAATTGATACTTAAGAAAACCAGAACTGTCAGTTTCAATAATTTTTTAGTCAAAAATTTGATTTTTTTGCGGAATTTTTACTAAAAAGCTTGCATTTCCAGCTTTTCCTTAGTGATAGTAATAAAGACTAGCATATACTAACTACTTAAACTAGCAAAAATTCAATATTTTTGTTGCCCTTAAGAAATGAAGGAAAAAAGCAGGAAAAATTAAGAAATTATAGAAATTTTAGAGAAACCGTCAGTCAAACTTTTGACGTGACTTTTCTGAAGTCATTCAAACCTGCTTGAGACTCAAAACTTAATTATTTTTTAAATTCTGGCATTTCCATTAGAAAAATCTGGCAAAACAGTGATCTGGCATTTTAAAATTTGAACGTTGGAGCTTCAGGTTTAAAACATGATTAGAGAAAGATCTGATGAAGTGAACACAAACTGTTCATTTTGTACTCAACTGAAAGAAGTCGAGCGACGCTCAAAAACTTGTTAATTTGTAAAAAAAAATAGTTCACTATTCCTCACTACAACAATTAACGAAGTTTTTAACTCTTCTTATACAAAAAAACATATTCCAATTTGAACAATTCTGACTGATTGTATTATCATACTTGAGCTTTAACTTACAAAACTTTATAAATGACAACAGAATTTTAGCCAGAAGGTTTCTATTTTGTTATAAAGGGCAAAATGAACAAAAAGTGAGAACTCCTTGAAATTTTGTTGCTTTATTTGAAATGAAGTCAAAATTATCTCTCTATCTATCTGTCTGTCTGAGAAAACTTTGAAAAAATACTCCAAATTGTTCCAGTTTTTTTTCTTGATTTCTGGTTTAGCCTATGTTTACACAAGCATTGACTTCCGAACTGTCGTAAGAATTTCTTTCGATGGCAAATTCGACCTTTTCTGATAGCCCCCCCCCCCCCGCTTAGTTTTGCACCCCCATTTATGTTCAGTTTTAAACATACTGTAAAGTTTATATATTAACATTTATGAACAATATGCATTCATTGAAAGCTAGCACAATTATGGTTTGAAAGTATTGCGTGTTGCAACGCAAATATGTTGCATATAAAACAAGCATCAATTAAAATTTGTGTATGATATCTTTTTTGGTGTTATCGGCAACATTAAGGGCTCGATTCTTTAAACTTTTTAAGGAAACTATTCTAAAAGTGCGTTCAGTCTACCTAGACACTCATGTTTCAATGATATGCAGATTTTGCTCTTACAATTTGCGAAAACTTAAGTTCTGGGGGGTGTTAAAATTACGGTTATATAGGGCCGGGAGGGAGCTAGCAGAAAATATCCGTCAAATTTGCTCCCAAATTTTTTAATAACCTTCGTACCAAAAATCATTAATTTGGAGGATTTCTGATTTTGAACCAACTGAAACAAAAATTCTATTTATGAGAACTTATGGTTTTACATAAGCTCATCATTATCAGCAAAAAGAATGAAAAACATCATCCAATGCAAGAATTTTTTCTTTAGGCAAGCTAGTTTTGTTTTTATTTCACTGTCGCACCAAGCTAATCATGCTGTGTGAAAACTGGAATTAACAAAACTAATGCACAAACAATTCAAGAGAAAGCTTTTTTTTTGCGGAGAAACAGTCATGAACAGTCAGATTAGTCAGAACAGTCAGATTAGTCTATTACTTGGCCTCGATATAAACAGCTTTAATTAAAATTTAATCGTTGTCTTTGAAAAAAAACTTCAATTCTGATAGCAATTTGAGTTGATCGCAACCTCAATTCGCAGTAATGATCTGTTAAATTTATTCAAATTTCTGCTTTTCATTTTCTTCATTCAATGAACAATATTTGAACTCGTCTGCTGTGTTCTCTACTTAATTTCGGCTATAATTCATGCATCTGATTACTTCTAAACTTACTTCCTATAAGTTGAAATTTATTCAACTTATGTTTACATCACATTTAACCACAGCTGTTTTCATCTGCTTCAGGAGACATAGAACCTCGAGTTAGGAGGCTTCGCGTCGGTTCTAAAACCCACTCATCAATCAATCTCCTTTGGGAAGTTGACCTGAGACAAGCAAAGACGAACGTTTCTTTAATCCCGGCGGACATTCTCGAAATTTCTCTCGATTCTGAACTCGATTTTGAGTTCAATATAACAAACCTAATCCCAGGAACGCAGTACGAGATGAAAATTTTACCCTACTTGGTGGGAAAATTGGGCGATTTTGAGATAATAAAAAGTGCAACGTTTCTTGCAGACGTAGAATTAGTCGTCGAAGAGCAAAATATGAACTCGCTCCGAGTCAGTATTCGATTTCATGGGCGTTGCGACAACATAACTTTTACCCTCATTGAAACTGGGGAGTCGATATTCAGGATCTTTGAGGAATCGATGCTGGGAAAACCTAATTTTTTTGAGTTCGCTGGTCTTGTTCCAAATAGCATGTATCGAATGAGAGCCGTCACTCAGGTCGACCAATATAAAGCTGAAAATGAAATCCAGGCACCTACCAAACCCGGCAAAGCGACGCTTTTGAAGGTCAATACTCGTCAAGATTCGTCAACTGAGTTGACTCTTGGCTTTGAAGGTCACGCAACAACGTTCAGGTACACAGTCCTCGACTACGCTCAACAATCTGGAATCTTACATGACAGCCGGAACTTCGAGCCAGTTCAGGTTTTAGTATTTGGATCTCAATTTTTGGGTCACAAGTTGGTCGCTCAATTGGAGGGGTACATCAAAGGTGATGTTGAAGAGTTTTTGATTGGAATTGGGGTCATAACGTCGTACGAGCTCTACCAAACTGAGAACACTAATAACACGGAAGATGGGCAACTTGTGGTGTTTCAATACCAAATCAGTGGCCCTATAGACGGATTCCGAATTGCTCTTGATCCCGACAATCAGGACGCCCCTCGAATCTGTTTGAACGTCGGGAATAAATGCATTTTGGAAAACGTGTTTGCGGGAAAAATCTTATCTGTCTCGATCACCCCATTTTGTAACCAGTCTTGTGCAGATTTACTTTCGGATGGTGTTATTCTGGGAAGGCCGGTGAATGATACCGTTTCAACTGCGCCCCATTTTACTGAGTGGGGTCAAGAGGTCAAACTTGGTCGAGGGCTTCAGTTCTAGAAGTATTCTGGTTTATTACAGTGGATATGTTGAGAGATGGTTTTTTGACATGAACCACACCATTTCTTCAGGCGGCCGAGTTGGTAAGCGTTGTTCGTTCACATAAATTGACTTGAATCATCGAAAAATTCATCAAAAAAATAATGTCGTT
>NC_134469.1:85914510-85949510 GCF_964194025.1 Convolutriloba macropyga
AGAGATTAGATAGACAGATCAACCACCAGTCCTTTAATAGACACTATTCTTTTTGGGCTAGTTTTGGACTGTCATATTTATGAGACACATAAGCTCTATAAGGAGAAACCCCTTAAAGGGCTTTTCAAAATTAGGATCTTTTCCGTTTGTGCCCCTAAGCTTAGTGGGCGCATTATATTTGCACCCCTCAGATGCACGTGCAATATTTTTTTCATAATGACGTACTCTGTAACTGGCACATAACATACTGGGGCACAATCGGAGAAGATCCCAAAATTAATATTCGATATCAAAAACTCAAGACTCTAATAATCAAGAATTAGGGCACAAGCACAAATGTTTGGCACTACTTAGATGCACACTATTGACCTTTAACAAGTAAATGTTCATAAAATTTAAATTTCCGTAAGTGAATTCAGAAGTCATTTTTTTAGTGAGGTCAATTCCAAGAAGTCAGGGTAAGACGAAACAAAAATCTGTTAGACGAAGTAAAAAAACTTAGCAGGACAAGTCCTGAAATAAAATTGAAAGAATTGAATGAGAAACTTAGAAGTACTCTACCTGACCAGCAGGTCAATTGAACAATGCCAGCCAAAACACAAACAAAATCATCTCAAAAAATTGAGAAAGAAACAATCAAACAAATTAAAAAAAAATAATCATTGCTAAAACTTTGAAGCTTTTAACCCTAAAGCGAAATTTGATACCTTCAAAGATATCTACTTGAGGAATATATTAGAAACCATTTTTTTTCTGAAATTGCTGCATTATTTTTTCTGCAAGGCCTGAAAGAATTTATTGGCCCTTGAAGATCTATTAACTCGAAAAAGACCAAAATTTTTATTAAAAAATGAAATCAATCAAAATTCTAATAAAATGTTGCTGAAAACTGTGATATTAATATCTTCAGAATCATTTCAGTGTCTCGTCAGGTTATCCAGTAACCCAATTCCAAGCCTTAAAAAAATGATTGGTTCAGAGTTCGATAGGCAATAATTTTTATAAAAAATTTTAATTTTCTAAAACAAGAAATTTCTTCTATTAAAATGTACTCTCAAACTTTGTAGGAGTTTATCTGGCTAATTAGGAAAGAAAAGCCGAATAAAAGACAAATGCTTTGAAAAACTTTAAAAAATGCAAGTTTTATCGGAAAATTTTTGAAATCCGAAAGGGTATATTGTTGAAAACAAATCCATTGAAAATAACAAGCATGCAGCAAGTTGTTTGAGACCGTGCAATGACAATTGAGAATGGACAAATATCAAAAATTGACAAAAACTTTAGGAAATCTTGAAAAAAAAATGCAGATTTCATTTGAAAAAATGCTAAATTTCGAGACATTAAAATGTTGAAAGACAATCCACTGTTTCAAAAAACCATACAGTGCCCTATTATTAAACCTAAAAGGAGATTCCTTGTCCCCTGAAGCTGGAAAAACTCAAAAAATGACAAAAGTTTTCAAAAAACTTGAAAAAAACAAAAATTAGTATAATTTTGTGTGTTTGTGTTTGTAGTATCAAAACATATAGCTCATTAAATGGTCAAAACGAGTAATTTTGTCTAGCAAAATGCCTTCATCAACTTTTAGAAACTTCAAGCTAAGACTAATCAAACAAAAAACTAAAAAAAATCACAAAAAACAAGGAAAAGTGCACCATTTTAAGCACAAAAGACCCCTAAAAATGACCTTTTTTTACCTTAAATTGAGGCCATCCCAGCAGTTTTAACACTCTAAGCACTTGAAAGAATACTAACGTCCACTTTGTGCCTCTAGTGAAACTTAATGCCCGCTGGGCTTTACCTGTTCATCCCGTTTTGGAAGATCAAAGTCATTGAAAAATGTGTGAACACATCTTTAAAAAAACTTAGCGCCCCAATACAATTCAAATTCTTTGAGTTCTAAAAAAAATTTAGGAGCGCTATAATAGCCCGTACCTACAGTTCATTGACAATCAGTACTGAATCAGAACATTTTCAGAGAAAATTTAAGTTTTAGTACTGATTCAGAAGAATTTCAGAACCAACTGAGAATTGATTTCTGAATTTCTCTGAATCAGAGCAAAATTAAGAGAAAATATTCTGTTTTCTTCTGAATCAGACGATAATTCAGAATGAATCACTGAATTAGCTCTGAATCAGACAAATTCAGTGCAAAATGTGACCTGAATTTAGACTCTGACTCAGTACTGAATCCGGCTGAGAGTTAGGTACGGGAGCCGCCTGAAATTGAGGACGCGGCTATTCAAAATATGCGAACCAGTTCGCGTGTTTTGATTACTACCAAAAATGCAGGTTAACGCCTCTGTGCCATCTGAAAATTGACCATAGCCATCTGTGAGAGAATTTCCCGATAAAGCTCCACAAAAATTCTCAGAATCGCTCATCCGAGACCACCCTTCCGTGTTAGCATCAATTCCAATCACATGATCTGTGCAGTCTAACGTAAGCATGGGTTCTTGCTTATATGCTCTGTTATTGTAGTAGCCCTTGTAAAGGCTTCCTTCTATCATTCCGGATTGGTCGTTGCAGTTGCCAATTTTTGGAGCTAAAACAGTTCGCAATAGTTCTTTAATTTTTCAACGGCACCGAAAGAAGCTGAGCGAAGCCATGATTTTCTGTCATCAAAATTATATCCAAAAGTGTTTATTTTTAAAGCTGGGAAAAGTTATCAATGAAATTTTTAAAGTTAAAAACATTTTTTCCGTAATGAAAAATCATTCCATTTTTTTTCATTTTCATAGCCAGGATTTTTTGAGTTTATGTCATCACTCCCAGTGTTTTTTATGATCCCCAGCTACAAATTATATAGCACGTTACTGGAACTTAAGAAATTAGCGCGTTCACCTGGGGATCATAAAAGATTTATGCTCACTAAGCTGGGGGGGGGGGGGCAAAACAGGATAGATCCGACATACGACGATCGCCATTTTCATTGAAACAGTGAGAGAACTTTGAAGTAGTAAACAATTGCGACCTGAAACAAAAACAATTATTTGTATCCACCAGTCTAGCTAAAGAAATCCTGTTAGCTATGGAATAAAGACTTTTAATTTAACGGCTGCGTCAGTTTCCATAGAAAGTTGTGAAAAAAAGAATTTTATTCCCGATTCTCACAAGAAATCTGAGTTTGACAAAAAATTGTGTTTTGCTCACTAGTTTGATCCAGAAATGCGTTCAGTTATACAAAAAATCATTTTCTTTCCTTTCAGAGAACAAAAAAATCATCGACTACCGTATCTAAATATTTCAATGGAAACCATACCTGGATCGGATCTTTTCCGTTTGTACCCCCCAGTGTGTTTTGCGCACCCAAATTACAGAGCAGGTGCCATTTCATAATATATCATTATGTAAAAATAGGGCATGTGCGTCTGGGGTGTGCAAATAATATGCGCCCACCAGGCTGGGCGACAAAAACGTAAACGATCCGTAAATAACTATGAAAAAAATATGGTAGGTGCGTCGATAGGCGCAAGTAATATGTACCCATTAAGCTGGGGGGGGGGGTGCATAAGCGGAAAATATCCCAAAATCTTATATGATTTCTTTGGTTTCAAACTTGGATCGCACTAAGAAATCAAGTATGGACAGTATGAAATCATATATGATCCTTGTATGAAATCAAAGACACTTCGACCCGGGAGTGCTGTCAGGATAGATCCGACATACGACGATCGCCATTTTCATTGAAACAGTGAGAGAACTTTGAAGTAGTAAACAATTGCGACCTGAAACAAAAACAATTATTTGTATCCACCAGTCTAGCTAAAGAAATCCTGTTAGCTATGGAATAAAGACTTTTAATTTAACGGCTGCGTCAGTTTCCATAGAAAGTTGTGAAAAAATGAATTTTAGGCCCGATTCTCACAAGAAATCTGAGTTTGACAAAAAATTGTGTTTGCTCACTAGTTTGATCCAGAATTGCGTTCAGTTATACAAAAAATCATTTTCTTTCCTTTCAGAGAACAAAAAAATCATCAACTACCGTATCTAAATATTTCAGTGGAAACCATACCTGGATCGGATCTTTTCCGTTTGTACCCCCCAGTGTGTTTTGCGCACCCAAATTACAGAGCAGGTGCCATTTCATAATATATCATTATGAAAAAAATAGGGCATGTGCGTCTGGGGTGTGCAAATAATATGCGCCCACCAGGCTGGGCGACAAAAACGTAAACGATCCGTAAATAACTATGAAAAAAATATGGTAGGTGCGTCGATAGGCGCAAGTAATATGTACCCATTAAGCTGGGGGGGGGTGCATAAGCGGAAAATATCCCAAAATCTTATATGATTTCTTTGGTTTCAAACTAGGATCGCACTAAGAAATCAAGTATGGACAGTATGAAATCATATAAGATCCTTGTATGAAATCAAAGAAACTTCGACCCGGGAGTGCTGTCAGGATAGATCCGACATACGACGATCGCCATTTTCATTGAAACAGTGAGAGAACTTTGAAGTAGTAAACAATTGCGACCTGAAACAAAAACAATTATTTGTATCCACCAGTCTAGCTAAAGAAATCCTGTTAGCTATGGAATAAAGACTTTTAATTTAACGGCTGCGTCAGTTTCCATAGAAAGTTGTGAAAAAAAGAATTTTATTCCCGATTCTCACAAGAAATCTGAGTTTGACAAAAAATTGTGTTTTGCTCACTAGTTTGATCCAGAAATGCGTTCAGTTATACAAAAAATCATTTTCTTTCCTTTCAGAGAACAAAAAAATCATCGACTACCGTATCTAAATATTTCAATGGAAACCATACCTGGATCGGATCTTTTCCGTTTGTACCCCCCAGTGTGTTTTGCGCACCCAAATTACAGAGCAGGTGCCATTTCATAATATATCATTATGTAAAAATAGGGCATGTGCGTCTGGGGTGTGCAAATAATATGCGCCCACCAGGCTGGGCGACAAAAACGTAAACGATCCGTAAATAACTATGAAAAAAATATGGTAGGTGCGTCGATAGGCGCAAGTAATATGTACCCATTAAGCTGGGGGGGGGTGCATAAGCGGAAAATATCCCAAAATCTTATATGATTTCTTTGGTTTCAAACTTGGATCGCACTAAGAAATCAAGTATGGACAGTATGAAATCATATATGATCCTTGTATGAAATCAAAGAAACTTCGACCCGGGAGTGCATTATGCACCCACAGTAACAAAGCGCTTGTCAATTCATAGTACATTTTTTTGAAAAATATGGCCTGCGCGTCTGGCGATTACAAATAATATTCAATGAGTAAGCCGGTGATGAGGGCACATGGAATATATCCGTGCTGCCAACAGTTGAAACTTATTGCAAAATATTTCAATGTGACATAGGAATTCACTGATCTTTTCCTTTCTGAACAAATCGTATATCACAAGGTTGATGTTTTTTTAATCATATTTAACCATCTGTTAACTTGTTTACAGTTCTTGATTTAAAGTCTCGATTTGAATTGTATTTTTCAAATTCTCTTTCTTTTTTTAGCTCACGCTTGGTCGCTGCTTGACAATGAAGACTATTAATCATTTACATTCAGGCAAAAGCTCTCTAACGTTTAAAAAAATCGGCGCGATACATTTTTTGATCACTTTTTGTGCAAAATATGTTCATTCTGAGATCGATTTTGAAAAAAAAGTCTGATGGATATCTTATTCAACGATTCGTGAGATCTTGAAGGATCAAATCTCCGAGTTCACAAGAAACTTTTTTCCCTAGATGAGAAGTTGTCGGTTTTTACACATAAGAATTCAGGATCGTATGATTCATCAAAACGTTAGAGTAAAAAATAAAGCATTACTAACCTCTGCTATACCAGTTATAACCTGTACAATCGTAAGAAGATGCCATTAGCCTGCCATCATTGTCGAACGCAATAAATTTTGTTTGCTTTCTGCTAATTGTCTCCGATTTCGTCTAAACATTAACGACTCTTATTTTTGGATTTTGTACAATTTTTTTCGGATCTATTCTGTTTAACCCCCCCCCCCAGTGTTTTTTATGACCCCCAATTACAAATTATATGTTGTTATATAGCACGTTACTATGTAAGAAAATAGCACGTGCGGCAGGGGGTCATAAAAAATTTGTGCTCACTAAGCTGGGGGGGGGGGGGAGGGGGGCAAAACAGAATAGATCCATTTTTCTATTTTATTTTGCTGAAAAATTAGTCGTTGACTCACGTGATTGTATTGACCTTATTTAAATAAAAAATAAGCTATGTAAGTTATGTAAAATATCGGGAAAAAATGAAATTCTACGACTAGCAAGAACCGTAAATGCAGCAAGCAAAATAACACGACAAGATAACTACGATTCATACCTGTCGTTGTTTGATCACTATGAATGATAAATGATTGTATTAGAAATGAGTTTCAAGATTATCAGAAATTATGAATGGCCTGATGTGATTGCTAGTTTTTGAGCTCTAGAAATTATATTTTAAAACTTTAGAGACCAGAAACTATAGCACAAAATTCCGAATCATACATGGTTTTTTATGATTACTGGAATTTACCACTGAACTTCCATAATTGATCATTAATGACATTATAAGATTTTTTCATTTTTTGTGTGACTTTGCTTGGTTAAAAGGAATCATTCAAGATTTGCATGGTTCCTTGTAACCAAGCAAAAGAAATCAAACAGATTTTTTTTGAAAATTAAGAAAGGGAAGTTACATTGCAAATTGGCACCGATCGTACATGAGCTTGAAGCATAAATAAGAACCATAAATGAGATAATATTGTTTCATTAAAAAACACCTTAAAGAAAATTACGAATCATGCTTGAATTTTTTGTGATTACTAGGAATCATAAACGACCTGATAAAAAAACTAGGAATGAGAAATAACATCGTATGACCATTAGAAAATATTATCCATATTTAGTTGCCTTACCCTGATGGGTACCATTTGGGTCGCACACTGGTGGTGTAGTGCGAGCCAAAATACATTCTCTGGGAAACACTGGAGTCGCACGATGGTCTCGAAAAGGGTCGCGCTACAAGCTGATCAGAGGGCAAAGTTGCATTATAGTCTGATCATAGGTCGCACGAAAGTCTGGACAATGGTCGCACTAGGGTATGACCAGAGACCAAAATCTGGACATAAGTTGACCCAAAATCTGACCACAGAGCTTTAACTGGCCGTGTTTTTTGCAGTTTTTTATGACTCAAAAGAAAGGTTGCAGAAACTTCAAAATGACTTTTTGTTTATATTTTTATCAATCAGTTTTTTTCCTAACCTTAACAAGATAAACTAAATTATTCAATTTTAAATTGTGTAGTATATCCGTTTGAATTGAATAATTTAAACAAATAACAACGGATAATATCATGCATTCAGGAACGGTCCAATTATAGTACAAAATTTGGAATATGGTCTGATCGGAGGCAGCGTTTGTTGCACTAAAACGGCACAAAACTTCGAATCGCACCGGAGTCCCACAAAATGTTTGTGTTGCACGATAACCTGATCAGAGGGATTTGGGTCGCACGATGGTCTGATCAGAGATCTTTTGGGTCGCAAAATGATTGCTGATAAGTGGTCAAAGTCTGAGAAATTTCTCGTGTCCCACTGCGGTCCGAACAGAAAGCTTTGGGTTGCACAATGGTCTGATAAGAGGTCAACGTCTGAGAAATGGTCTGATAAGAGCGTTCGAGGATCGCGCACGTAAACCTGTGTACTAGGAGCCATAGATGACACATTAGATTTTCTATGGAACAGAAAAAATGTAATTAGATTATTCTAATTCACAAGTGATCTTGTTTGGTTACTGCAAAATCATAAATAACTCTGATCGATACTAAGTTGTCGAAATAAAAGTGAACGTTTTCTCGGAATCATAATTACCTGTTATAATAACTAGGAAACAGAAATGACGTCGTA
Organism: Convolutriloba macropyga; assembly: GCF_964194025.1. Lineage (NCBI taxonomy): Eukaryota > Metazoa > Xenacoelomorpha > Acoela > Convolutidae > Convolutriloba > Convolutriloba macropyga. Next base: position 85,922,396 of record NC_134469.1, read on the forward strand.
GTTTTTCTGCAAATCGTACATCACCTTGCTCAATTACTGTCAATCATCAGAGACCATTTTATAATTTTCATGGTTGAGAAATGGCATTGAAAGGTTGCTCCGAATTTTACATGACCTTGTGAAATCAATAGCGGTGGTTTTTTAAGAAAACTCTATTAATCATTAACAGTCAGTACAAAATATTAAAAGCTTTTACTCGACGATTTCTGTTATTAAATTCCAAACTTGATCTTTCCTGTTCCAGGATGAGAAAAATCGCAAAAATATGTAACATAAACGGTAAAAACTTGTTTTTTTTTCGCCGCAAATTTTGTACATAAATTTGCGGTGAAGTGCGGTGAAATTGTGTATTTTCACCGCCAGAGTAGGCGGTAGACTTACAAAAATTCATTACATTTCACCGCTTGCTGCAAATTATCCTCCTAACACTGATTCGAACCTCTCACCTCCTTCATGTCAGCCACATATTCTTCCGCAACTTCTCACCTAATTCTAGACTATTTTTTTAATTTTAATCAAATTCACTCTACATTTGTAAAACATATGCGTTGACATTTCAGAATTTTAGCGGTAAAAATACAAATTTTAGACGTGAAATGTGATGATGTTTTTGTAAGTCCACCGCTTACTCAAATGGTGAAAATAAATATAATCACCGCTTTAAAAAAGTTTCAAAAAGATGTATGATTATTCGTGGGTAAGTTTTCCCTGCGTCCTTTTATAAGTCTATGTCAACTTTGTTGAACAAAAGACATTTCGCAGCGTTTTCTAAGCGTTGAGTTTATTTTATTTCACAACTAAGTTCAGCGGTGAATTTGAGTACTTTTATTGTATTCAACGCTTAGCTTACGTAAATTGGGCAATTGTTTGCAAAGCGGTGATTTGATATAATTTTACCACTAAATTCATCGCTAATTTTATGTTATTTCACTGCTACCAGAAGACAAAACGTTTTTTTCACCGTATTCACAGCCTCATTTTTGTAATTTCACCGCATTCACTGCTTATCTTACAAAATTTTCCGCAATCACGGCTTATCTTACATAAATTTCCGTTGAATAGATGACACCTCGACCTGGGTTTGCTATGGGCGGAAAAGACGTTGTTACCGTGTTAACAATTTAACATGACGTTTCTTGATTACAATTTACCATGACTTATGTGGTACTAATACTAGTTATGCAGCTTTGTGATAATATAACTTATCATACATCATGTTTTGTTATTACTAAATATTAAAAAACTTTGGTAATAAACAACCTTTTTCAAAGTCAAGAAATCATAAATATTTTTTTACTGAAGTTTTCACGACTTTCGTTGCTATCCTTCTTATGTTCACTTGTCAAGGAATATAGGAGAACTAAATTACCAAGTTTGGTTTCATTTGAATAACTCTTAGACTCAGTTCAAGTCTAAATTTTTTCTTTTATTTCACATTCATTTCATCAGAAAAGAGAGCTAAAAACCGAACAAATTTTAGGTTTGAAACCGAAAAGAAAGAGTCGAAAAAGCTAGTCATGGAAGCGATTATCTATTTTTCAAATATGGACCCTTCTACAAGGCAAAACTACGAGCGAACAGCTTCTCCCAATATCCCTACACTCTGTGCACAGACTGCGAGAAACTTTATTGCGGTGGGATCAGCTCAGCCCTATCTCTCTGGTCTCTGGTATGCTTTTTACTGGGAAACACATATTTGCCCTCCTTCTTTTCCTCATCCTCGTTGAAAAAGAAATCAATTCCGGCCCAACGCTTTATGATGTTTGTCACAGCAGCAAATAGAATCAAAATGCCGTCTTATGCTGCCACGGAGGATGAGTTTATCTGAATTGCAACAAATTACAACCCATAGAGCAATAGAACATCAACTTCGACTGTAAGCGTTGTCCCTGGTGCAAGAAAAAAGAAGCAGAATCAAGGCAAAGTTTCCTCACTTATTAATGGACTCAAACAAAAACTAGACAAAATCATAGACTGAGTTTTAAAAAATAGCATCCAAATAGCTGTCATCCAGGAGATTAATCTCTATGAAAACTCCACCCTAAAAACCCACCTGGCTTCATAAAAACACAAGAAAATTGGCCCGAAGAAAGAGGCAAAGTTGGAGGGGTACCTTTTATCATTTTGGACACAGTTCTGGTTCCAGAACTAAAACTTCTAACAAACACCTCGAGGTCCGAGCCAAATAGTTTTTGCAGGTGGTAATAATATCAAACTAGTCAGGGCCTTAAAAACACATGTCTCTAGTTGTGATGCAGTATACAAGACATCAATGTGAAAAAAAAATAGAAGACTGCTTTTTTGTTGATGATTTCAATGCTCATAGCCCTCTATGGTACGCAAAACTACCGGAAGACACCAGAGGAAACAATTTTGCAAGTGAAAAAGACTTCTGTAATTATGTAGTAATCAACAAAGAGGCGAGTACAAGATTTATTGATTCTTTTAAAACCTCCCAGACAATAGTCTCGCCAGCTCAAACAAAACAACGAACATAGACTTGCGCAAGGAGTACGCATTAGGCTCGGATTATTTACCAAGAGCTATATCCATCACATGTGACCTCATTACATACACAACGCCACGAAGAGCTTTCATCAACTTCCAAAAATTTGACTGGGCAAGTTTTAGAGACAACGTTGGATGAAATCTGAAGGAACAACAAAACCAACAAATGAATACCATGCGGAAAAGACAATTTTTTTTCGGAGCAATGAAGATTTTTGAAAAAAAAATGAGATTCAAAGAAAACATCCATGGTACCCCAAAATAACGCAATTAAACTAAGAAATTAGCAAAATTTTCAATATCAATTGCGTAAGAAAGTGATCATTTTTGTAAAAAAAAATTCCCAGAGGTAAATTATCCAAACTCCGATGCACAGTAAAAAAGCTTTCGTCAAGTAACGCGAACAGAGCCATATATTTCGACGTCAAAAAATTACTCTTTACCATGATCTATGAAAAAGTGCCAATAAGTTCAATCACAAACACACTCAACGCAACAAGAAAAAAACAAACAGAAAAGAAATACAAAAAGCACGACAACAATCGGGAAATAGATGGGAAAATGTTAAAGTGTCACACAATGAAAGAAGCTATAGGAGATACGAAGAAAACGAAGTTGCTGGACCCAGGTAGCGCCAATCCATCTGCGCTATCTAACCCCTTAGCAAAGAGACATCTCACTGACAACATGAACCTTTTTTAAACAATGCAAAGATCCCGAACATATGGAAAACAGGCCAAGTTATACCCCTACACAAGCCGGGAAAACCCATTAACAAATCTAAGACCATCACACCATTTGCAGGCCTCTGTCCTAATGCAGAACTAACAGAAAAACTCTCACTAAGTGACTTTATTGAAAATTCACTAAAAGAACATCAGTTTGGTTTTACACCTCAGCACTCTTTAACGACAGCTCTCAATAATTCAACAACGATCTAGAAAAAGGCCCTAATTCAAAGAAACGTTGCAAATGTTTAGTTCTCACCAGCGCTTTCGAATAGCTGCATCACAACCTTCTACCAAAAGACATTATCGAGTCTCCACCACGAAATAGCACAAAAAAAGCGTTGATTCATGCTGACGGAACAGAGTTTTTTACGTAAAACATAACAAAAAAAACTCAAAGGGGAGAAAAGTCAAACACCGTGTCCCCCAAGGTGGTGTATTATTGCCAAGGCTCTTCAACATACACATGAGCAAGCTGTCTCTACCCGCGAAAGATATAATTATCATAACTTACGCTTATGAAATAACTTCATCTTCGTCTCACCCTCAGATTGAAAAATTACGTGAAATTAGAGCTCCCCACCTAATTATTTTACATGACTGGACAAAATGAAGAAAACTCAAAATATCAGGCGAAAAATCCAGCGGAACTGTGTTCACAACCTGGAGCTTGTAGGCCAAGCTTGACACAGACCTCGCTATCAACAGTTCGCCAAAAACAAAAACAAAGTCGACGCAATTGGTGTCACTTTTGATAGTGTACTGGATTTTGGAAAACATGTAAAAAGCAGCAAAGATAATTTAACAAAAATCAATAACAAACTGAAAAAGATTGCTGGTACTGACTGAGGCTGCACAAAAGAGACACTCTCATTGACTTACAAAGCTCTCGGATGGAGCGTTCTGTACAACGGAGCTCCCAATTGGGCTCCCGTAATCAGCAATAGAAGTGGAACCACCTGCAAACGCAACAAAACATTGTTTCTTGCACAATTATTGGCTGTGTAAAAATGTCTGACTTAAATGACTGACACAGTGAGTGTGAAATGATCCCTGTTTAAATCCACAGAGATATGTTCGCAGATCAAATTTTAGCCGGCGGCTGTCAGAGTCACCGTGCTGGTTGTAAAACAAACACTTCAACTTCATCAAATGTTCCTCCCATGAAACCGACACTAAATAATACCTGTAGAGACCGCGTGAAATAACACACAAACAATAAAGAGCAATTAAATTATAAAGAATACGAAAATGCGCTGAAAAGTATCCAACGACATATGGTCCAAACTCAATTGGACAAAGACAGCCAACAATGAGTTAAACATCTACCAAAGAAAGCAGCAGATGAACAATCCGATAAGTACAATTCAGAACTGGATACTGCCCCTTCAAAACTCTTTCATGAGCAGGATCTGTAACAAAGTTCATAACCTCTGTCCTAAATGTGAAGTAGCCTCACATAACGCAAACAACATTTTCAACTGTAGTAACAACATCACGATCCTGAAAAAGACTGACTGTGGGAACGACCATGAGAAGTAGCTAACTAGCTGGAATTAATACCATCATTCCAAAACAACCATACTGCACAGAATAATCCGCCTTCCTCCGGCCTTTCCAACGATGCTGGCGATGCCCCTTCTGTCCCCCTGTCCCGAAACCACATGATTTCAATCATGGCGTAGGTGCAGAAAGGTCTCTGCGCCACAATCAAATTGTGGATAGGCAGTCACACTACTACTACTACTACAATACCCATTTGTATTACAATAAGAATGCAACTAGGGTGCCAGTTAAAAACGGAATTAAGCGCTGGTGTTGCAACAAAAAACCTGCCACTTGAAGTTCTGTGCAACAACTGCAACAACAAAATTATCTTACGTCTAAAAGTGAAAGCGACCATGCCAAAATTTATCTATGGTCCTTGATATAAGGTACACAACTGAGCATTATGCTACCAACTCGAATGAAGTGTCACATTTATTGGAAAATTAGGGGGTGATGCTGAATCAAAGCTTGAGAACTTTTACTTTTTATCTAATGACTCTCGCCAGCAATATCTGCCAGCGCAGATATTGTAAGACTGGTAAAAAAATTTATAACCCTATTATGTTCTACCTCAAATTAGTCTTATTGTTGTGCTGAACTTTTTAAAAAGTTTTGCTGATGTCAAATAAGAGAGAAGCCAATGATCTTCCTGGATTGATATTTCTTGATTAAACACCCATTGCGAACAAAGAGGATAAGAAGAGGGCCAAACCTGATGTTTTTTATGAAGAGTTCTTTTTGATCGCCTGCAAAATGCTCGAACACTGTATCAGCAGAATCATATCTGCTTTTGTTAGTCAAATCCTCTGAGATTCGAACTGAAACTGGAGTAGTTTCTCCGAGTGCAGTGAAGCAAGCCGTATTGCAGGTCAAAAACAAACCGGAAAACAAAATTATTCCAGAAAAACGCTGCAAAGATGCAGAATTGATCCGAACAGAAACTCTTAAAAACAATACAAGAGAGGACTATAAACGCGTTATCGCTGATCAAGGAGATTTAGAGCAAACAGTCAATACGAACATACCTACTAATATGGTTTATTTCAGTTACTATTGAAAAAAATATAGATCTTGCGGCATAAATAATAATTGAAAGCGAAATTATAGATTTTCTAAATTATATAGCGTTCTGGTGGAAATGAGAGCAATGCATTGTTCAATTAGTATGAAGAGTGATAAACTCACAGATGCTCTGAAAAAAAATCTGTCGGAAACTGAAACAAAAATTCGAGGACATAACACCATTTAGAGCAAAATTGCTGATGATCAAAAAGTTTAAATTTGTTTAACTGTAGTACACTTACTGTTCGAACTCTATATTTTCATCCCCTAAAAAAATTTAAAGGAGACCTGGAAGCACTTTTACATATTCTTGCTTCTCCGCCTAAAATTTTTGCCTAACTGAAACATGGCTGTCTAACAATTGAAAAGCACTGAGGGCAACGGGTAAACAAAATGAGGTTTCAAAGTTTCTTTGCATGAACGGTTGTGACAATATGACTCAACTTTCAGCTAACTGCCTGAGTCAATGAGAACTTGATTGCTTAATTGAGTAGTCTCTCTATGTGATCTTTAAAAACCAATATAATGGATACCGTCTTTTTGTGATATACAACAAAACAAGTGCCAAAAAACTCGTTTGAGTCAACAGTTTGAGGAACTTTTAGAAATTTCAAATTCGAAAAACTTTCAAATTGTAAAATGTAGAAATAATTTAACACGCTAAAACTTGCTTTCCAAAGAAACCAAAACAACTATATTTCTATTTTTTTTTAAAAAAAAAAACACGCAACAAGCTTGTCCGAGCTACAATTTTGCAGAGGTTACTTTTACTTCTCAAAATTTAATATAGGATAATCGCATGCTTAAATTCTAAGTTTTTAACTTTTTTTGTTACACTAGGGCGGCACTGAAAGTCATGATATCAAAAAAAATGTTGAGAGTAGATTTTTTCCCAGTAACTGCAAATTTTGTAAGTACTTTCGTCTTTGAATCCCGAACTTCCTCAAAATTTTTTCAACGGAAATGAATGTGCACAATTCAGCTTTTAATGCATTTTTAACCCTTACTGAGCAGTGCGCTCTGCTCAAAGGTAATGCGCCGAACAAATAAAGATCCAACCTTAAATGGTTCCACGCCAAACACAAAATACTGGACCCATTCCATCAAAGTTTTAAGCAGCTGAAAAAATAATTGCTTATTGCTAGTCTTGGCAAAAAAGTTCAGCGTGATAATCTGTCAGGAAACTTTGCAATTGCACCTTATGTTAAATTGTCCCTGAAAATATTGTCAAATGTCTCAAACGGAAATGAGTTCAATCATTGAAAAATTTCCGGACAAATCCACGTCCAGCAGTTAAATTATTTGTAGTTTTGTTGTGAAACGGCTAGATCTATTGTTAATAAATACCTAACAATTCCAATAAATAAATCCTTTCATGAAGTTCTTTTCCAAGGGATCTAAAAAATGAAGTTTTTTCTTTTTGTAAATAGGGACGAAGAATAAAAGAGAATATTTTTAAACCAATTTTTCTTTTCAATATTTGAAGTTACAAAAACAATCAAGCGAAGGTCGCTAGAAACTGCAATTATCTGGAAAACTTCAACTTTTTCCACAAGCAATATTGTTACCGCAAAAAAGCACTCCACTATAGATCCACAGAATAAGCAATCTAGAAACGTTAGTTTTGTTCTCGATCTACAGAAAGCGTTTGATTCTCTAAATCATGAAATATTGACTAAAAACTAAGAAGCCTTTGTATCGGTCATAATAGCCTGAAATGCCTTGATACCTTTTTATTTGAACAAACTCAGAGTTACCATACGCAGTTTGACTTCAACTTCGTTAGATACAATTTGTGGCGTTTCTCAGAACTCTATACTGCGATAACGCCCACTTCCGCTTCATATGAAAGCTATACCTAGAGAAACTATTAAACTAAATGTCCATTTGTCGCTGATGATTTAAAATTTTGCAAATGAGGTTATTCGCGAATACGTTTTCAAAACGCCTTGAATACTGTTGCGGAATGAGTGAATGCTAATGAAAAGTAGATCAATTTGCGATGAAAATTCAATTGAACGTAGAGGCGAGTACTTCTACTGAACTATTTTACATCGCATCCGAAAAAAGCACCTAAGCAAACCAATCGAATCAAATTTGATGTGTTGAATTTACATAAGTTTTGTCACAGCAAGACTTAGCAGGCAGTGTGGTGTGATATTAACATTAGTGCAGTTTGGTTCACGAATGCAGTTGATAGAATATTACAAGAGTGTCAATATTACAAGAGTGTCATGTGTTCTTTTACACAATATGAACTTTTGATTTATGAATTCTCGAGCTTTCGTTCCTTTGCTCCAAATGTTCAGCTACAAAATAAAATTCCTGATTTTGGGAATCATTTCGATCAAAGCGAAGATCTATTTAGTACAAATTAATATTCAACCGTTTTAGAATTAAATAAATACAATTAAAGATGTTTTTTTTCAAAATCGGTAAACACGTTCAATGCAGAGGAAAATTTGATTAGTTGAAAGACACAATAAATCAACAGGAGAACCACATCTCATTTTAATGAAAGTGCCTTCACGCAAATCTGAACTGCAAATAAATTCGATAAGTTGTCGGGCGTCAGTATTGTTTACTGTTTCGACAGTTGAGGGACTCTAGCTTTAAAGTTAAATATACTTTGCTGATTTGTCTATTCTGTTTTAAATACTGTTGCTTTGATTTAATTTTTGTTTCTCTTTTTGGTAATGCGGCGTGAAATTTTTTCACTTTAATTATAAGGAGAGTGGGAAATTGGTGTTTGAACACAAATTGGCTTTCTTGTTCACATTCGGCAATTTCGCTGTGATTTTTACTGTTTTCGATTCTTTTGGATTGCACTTTTTTCTAATATTTTTTCACATGTTTTCATAAGTCAATCTCGGCCTAGTTTTTTTTTGTTTGAACAAAATTTTGCCTTCTCGCTAAATGTTTTTTTGTTCACGTGTGGATTTTGACAATCATTTTCTATTTTCTTTTATTCTTTTAACAGTTTTTTTTGGAAACGGTTTTTCCAATTCACTCATAGTCCGTTCTAGGTCTAGTTTTCTGTTTAGTCAATAAAAATTCTTTGAACTGTACGTCAGGACATGTCCTGCTATGTTTTTTTTCTATCTCTCCCAGATTTTGAAATAACAATCTTACTTCTTCTGATGATATTTGTTTGAAGAACTGCAAGAACTGATAAACTTCGCCCGCTGGTTTAAAAATCCGAATACCCGTCATTGGAGTGACCATTTCGTTGACGACCATCTGCAGCTCCTCGTCATATATTTGAAGTCCTTTGGATGGCATCGCACTCAAGTCCATCGAATATCTGCGATTATTAGAGGTGAATATTCCTTCTGATAAAGATGAGATCCCTTCGTCGGTATTAAGCACCCAATCTCCGGCACAGAACTGTTCCCAATAAGCGTAATCGACCTCTACATCCATTAATGCGCAATGCACGTCGAAATGCTGGCGGGTAACGTTTGTCAATGTCAAATTGTACTGCACTGATGTCGAATTAACAACGAAAGCTAAAGAAAAAAACAAAATATTTAAAAGTTATTCTTGTTGGTCACAGACCGAAGTGCTCCGATCAAACAAGTGGTTGACCGTGGTTCAGACACTGTTCGAGTCAACTTCTCTTGTCTAGTACTGGGCTTCTGAAAAGAATTAATAATTAATCCATATTCCAGGTGGAGGTGGGGGGGGGGGTAAACACGGCCTTTAGTTACATCATCGAGGACTCTAAATGCAAGCATACTTCTTGTCTATTTCTTTCAGATGTCTATTACCTTAAACAGGGTAACGAAGCAAGATAAATAGTGGGTATGATTTCTATATTCAGTCAAATTGCCCTTTTGTTTCTGGGTCACAGGGGAACAGGGGAGACATCATTTTGTTGCGCCAAGAGTCAGCTTTAACTGTTAGGAACGTAGAGAGTCAGTTAAATGTTAGCGTTTGTCCTTGAGCGTAATAATGTTCAAATCAAAACACTTCGCGTTGAAGCAACGAAAGTCTTTCTTTTCTAGATAATACATATGCACATTGATTAAAACATACTTTACACGTAACAAATATTTCGAGATTCCCTTTTATTTGATTATAATTGACGGCTACAATGGAGGACAAGGAGTAGCCAGATCCCAATGTGACAGCAGAGGTCGTGAGTAACCACAAACCACCACAAACAATTAAAACACTATATAAGGAGGTACAAGCTCTTAGGGAAAAAATAAAGAGCAAGATATTGAGTTGCAAAAATTTGCGCAAACCAGAAAAATATTAACGATAGACTACGAGCCCAAGGAAGGTACGCACGAAAACATAGTTCGCTTGTGGTAAAACCCCCATGTATTGCCCGCACCAGCGAAGATGTTGCCTATGGTACGTTAAAGTTTTTTGAACACCTTTTGGGAATGAAGTTACCTAGAGATGTCATAAAAGTCCGTCATATTCTACCAAATACTGAAACCGAGTACCAAATTCCGATGGTCATATGCAAATTCATTTACTTTAATGACAAGTTGGAAATATTTAAAAAGAAAAGAGTACTACGAAAAGTGAAAAATCATATCAACGGTAAAAACATATATTTGATCGAACATATATTTGATGTCATTTTCATAAATTGAGATTGATGAGCTAAACAATGAAAATGCTATCAAGAAGAACGACAAGAAACCACGACCAACTAACGATAGACCAGAGGATTATTATCTCCCCGCACATAAGAGGCAAAACAAAAGATTTTGCTGAGAAGTAAAAAAGAGAAGACAATATAACGCCTTAACTCATGACAATAAAAAAAATTCAGTTTCTTTTTCTGTTCTATTCTTAAATTTGATGCCTTCAAACAATATTCAGTTAATAAAATGCTTATGAACTGATAAAAGCGGAGGAGAAAAAAACAATAAGAGGATCACCAGCGTACTGGTGATTTCCGCAAGTAGTCAATAGCAAATTGTGGGCACTACAAACAGCAACTCTGTGACTTCCGCAGAGTGAGCTGTAACCTAGAGCTCTGTTTTTGTTTTTGGTTCTGTTTTGTTTTTTACGATATATTTTCTCTTGTTTTATCTTTAAAAACTTAATTTTTTTAAATCTGCTTATTATGATGTTTTATCAATGTGCAATAACTGAAAAAACTAGCATATAAATAACTTGGAAAGAACTGGTTATGCTTTGCTGCAGTTGCGCTTTGATAAATTTTCCCTCATAGCTACAAGAAATTGATTAACGTTAAAGAAACTGAGTTGAGTACTATTTTACTACAAAACACTAGAACTCTGTCCAAAAATTATGATTAATTCAAAATATTTGTTAGCGACGAACAACAACCATTAGCTTTATGCATAAAGGAGACATGGTTAAATAACACTGAATTCGAAGCCAGGCGTTATAAGCTTCATTTTTATCCCCCCTAGTTGCTCTTATAAAAAAACTTCTCAAACATTGGGAAACTTTTTAGACCAAATTTTTGTTGAACCAGATGTAAAACATATACTCTGCGGTGACCTCAATGTCATTTTTTTCATAAAGGAGAAAAAAAATCAACCAGCTAACATCCATCTTGCAAGCAAATGGATTAACACTGGCAGGGCCTAATACTGCTACTCGGAAGACCAAAACACCACAAACATTACTTGATCTGTATTTCACAAATTTCCATTCCCTACAAAATATACAATAAAAAAGGAAACAGATAAAAAACATTGCAGTTCTCGCATATGGTCAAAACTGCAAAACCACAGACTCATTCAAAAAATAAGAACAAATGTTGAGTCCTACTTGGAAAACGTAGCAGATGGTTTAAGCAGTAAAAAAGGTTTCTTCTTACAGGTTTACAACAATTTTTAAATACAGAATCGGATCAACTGGTGCCAGTAAAAAGCATTATCTTAACTAAAAATTGGATTGATAGGGAAGTTAAAAATGCTGCTTCGAAAAAAATTCATTAAGGCAATTTTACCACATAGAAAAATCTGACAGAAGCAAAAAAAATGTGATGACCAGTCGCAATTAATCAAAAATCTATTAAGAACGAAAATGAGACACTTCTATCAAAAAAACATAAGAATGCCAGCATTGGTAATAGAAACTTTTTTGAGGTTGTGAGAAAGCTGTCAGGTGACCCAACATCAACACAATCATCTCTTTCTGAAACAAACTTGGAATATTTTATTTCAAAAGTAACTGAAAAATTGGCAGCTAAATTCGATAGTATCTTAATAACAAGCACAAGCAAAATATCTGTACCTAGCATGTTTCTCTGTAAAACAACGACAGCTGAATAAAAAAACTCTCAGCCAATTAAAAATTAAATTCAGACTTGATGCCTTTAATCTTAACAACTATTTTCTAAAAAGCAGTGCCTCTTCAATAGCACCTTTACAATGCAAAAGTTTAAACAAATGCATGGAGTTAGGTTGATACACCGAATGCTTGAAAATAGCGAAAATAATTCCAGTCTTTAAAGATGGTGTCAGCACTGAGCCATCAAATTACCGGCCAATATCAATATTACTAGCAATTGGAAAAGGCTTCGAGAAAATAATATACAGCAGAACTGTTTCTTTCGTGAACAGAGAAAAGCTCCTCACCAAAAATCAATTCGGCTTCAGAGACCAAAGAAGTTCTAATGATGGACTCCTAGAAATTGTCGAGAACCTGAGATCAAACTGGCAAAATGATACATTGGGAACTACATGCACCTTACTTGACCTTAAAAAGGCCTTTGACACTGTTGACTATCAAATTTTTTAATAAAAAAGTTCGAGTCGCGGATTAAGGGGGCCTGTCCTGGAACTACTAAAACCCTATCTCAGTAATGGAGTGCAATTTACTCAAATTGGATGAAAAGATCAACAATACAGAATATCAGATTTGGTGTACCCCAGGCCTCGGTCTTGGGAACTTTGCATTTTGTTATCTATATAAATGATATTGTTTTTGCTACAGCTCGAATTGGCAGTATTTTGTATGCAGAAGATACTGTGATTTACAACAAAGAGAACCAGAAAACGGAAAGTGATGATCATCAAAAAGCCCTAGAAACATCTGCAATTTGACTCAAAAGGAATTGCTTCACATTAAATGCTGATAAAACAAAAACAGTTAGGTTTTACGAAAAGGAAAACACCACTCAACTAAACACTCTAAAGACTGGCTACAAAGGAATACGCAATACTGCAGTATTTGAGTATCTTGGCATCCTACTCAACAAAAACCTTTGCAACAACATGATGAGTCAGTGGGAAAAAAGTTAACAACTTTCTGTTCCTTATTCTACCGAAATGTTTAAGCACGTAGCAGCTTGTAACAGTTAATAAAACATATGTGGGGCTAATTGCTCAGTATGGGGTTCTAAAATATGAATGTGCAAACTACAAAATTCTGAAGCCACCGAATTTGATGATATACAGAAATGCTACAATCTTGACTTTCAAGAGAAAATATGAATCAATAGCAGCAGCCAGAAGAAAACTACTCATTTGAAATATATCAGAGCTACACCTCTATGAAGTCTTAAAAACAGTAACAAAAATAATCAGGTGCGAGGACTCAGTCTCTTGTCTAGAAAATCTAAATTCCGAAGATGAGTTTCTCAAAATTTTGAATGGTCGAACGAGATTAAGGAAACTTTGTCTACTCAAAAACAAATAAGAAAATTTTTCTATAAGACCTAAAATGAGGCAGATGATAAACTGCTTACTAGTATATTTTCCTCACTTTGTAAATAACATTCGAACTGAATCAAACTTCTAAGTTAAAGATTTTTGCCACAAACTTCTTGATAATTACATCATTGAAAGTTTTGAGTTACTATCTAAGTTTAATAATAAAAAATTAGTTCTGTATTTTTGATTGACAGTGGTAATTTTCCGGTTTTTCTTGTTTGCAACAATTATTGTCATTTTTCTTCCGCTGGTGATACTTTAAAAGAGGCCTTTACGGCCTAATAGTGATCTCCTAATGGTGATATTGATTTTATCTCGATGTAAATATACATAATTAGGATACTTTTTCTAATGACCCCTGGAAACAATTTATTATTATTATAGTTGATTAATTTAGATTAAACAACAACAATTTTTCATGCTGCTTCAACAAAAAGTCATTCACGAATTCAGATGTAAAAGGAAAAGGCAAAATGTCGCAATTAGGATGGAAGAGAGAGAGGGGGTTAAAAGAAACTTTCATGTTAACAAAATGCTTTTTTTTCATAAAGTGTCGGTTACAGAAAAAAAAATCGTTTTGCATTTTTTTATAATTTTTAGCGATATCAATGCCTTGTCATCTTGACAGACAGACCTCGTTATTCTGGATTATTGAATCATTTTAATTGTTCTATATTTTGTATGGTTTTCTACGACTTTCAGACTGTCTGTTTCCAGAACTGATTACAATTTTTTAAATGTGGTCCACATTATACAGACTCACTAGTAATCGGCTTCACAATTTTCTAAGCATGAAGACTTTATCTATTTTTGTCAACCCAGTTTGTTTTTATTGGTTACATTTGCTTCTTGACCATTTCCAAGGAAAATTTGAACGTGTTTTATCCTACATTTACAAATCTTTGCTGTTCTTTTTTAGTCATCTCATAAAAATTTAGGCCTCATTGGCTCTCTCATCAAAAATTATTTTGTCGTATGTGTTGATCTGATTACAAAACCAGTATTTTTATTTATTTTTTTCGGCATTGTTCGCTTCCAAAAAGTCATCAGCTATTTACTATTTTGGGCCTGTTCTTTTAGCTGTTTTGTACCGAATAATTTAATTTTTTAAAGACATTTGGTTGTCATCTGCATTTTATTAATTCACTCAAAATTCCTATAATTGCATTTCTAAAGTTTTTTAAATTGATACAGATGATGAATAGATATAAAATAAAAAAGAGATTATAAAACTTATTCAAGTGCAACTCGACTTTCTAAATTACTTTGAGCTTTTTTTCTCACATCCAGTAAATTAGATCCAGTTAAAAAAAATAGATGGCCCTTTTTAACGATATATTTTTTGTGCTTCAAATATTGGTAAATACTTTGTTAACTTTCACAAGCCGTTATAATATTCAGATATAACGCTGTGAAGTCGGGTGATATTGACATTTTTAGAACTTGACTCCTGATTTTTCTTGCGCGGATTTTTACTCTTTTCATCCTTCAAAAAAGATTTTTGTTGAGCTTTGAGTAAATTTGATCGTTAATTTTATTTGATAGGTTTCTAGATTTCTCTGAATTAACTGACAGCAATCTTTTGAATTTACAGTATGCGTTCATTAAGTCACCTTGCATAATGTTATTCAAGTTCAATGAAGAGAAGAAAACAAATTACTAATGGCATACAGGACAGCTATAATTATATAGCCTTCAGTAGAATGTGTCAAATTTGTATAGTTTTGAAATTTAACTAAATTTGCCGTACAAAAAATTACAATCTTAATAATGGCTGTCAATATGAATCAGGGTGACGAAGCAGGATATAGAACGGACTTGAGTTTTATATTCAGTCAACTGATTTGCCCTTTTGTTTCTGCATCACAGGGAAAAGGGGCGATATAATTTTTCTACGCCAAGAGTCAGTAGTTTTTATTTAGATTAAACAAATACAATTTTTCATCCTTCTTGAACGAATAGTCATTCACGAATTCAGAGGAATAAAGGAAAGTGTCGCATTTAGGGTGGAAGAGAGAGAGGAGTAGGAGGAAGTGGTGAAATAAAATTTAGATATTATCAAAATGCTGCAATTTGTTCATAGAAAGAGTCGGTTACAGAAAAAAAAATCGTTTTGCCTATTATTGGTAGCTTTTAGCGAGCTGCCTTGTCATCGCATATTTTATTGACAGACCTTGCTGTTCTGTATTATTGAATGATTTTGGTTGTTCTTTTGTTTGTTTAGTTTTTTACGATATAGACTATCTGTTTCCAGAACTGATTACAATTTTTCAAATGTGGTCCAAGTTAGACAGTCTAACTAGTGATCGGCTCCACCAATTTTTTAAGTATGAGAAAGTTAACTATTTTTGCAATCCAGTTTGTTCATATTGGTTACATTTGCTTCTTGACCATTTCCAGTTAAAAGTAGAAAATGTTTTATCCAAAGTTTACAAATCCTTGCTGTTCTTTTTAGTCATCTCATAAAAATTTAGGCCTCTTATCAAATATTATTTTATTGTAAGTGTTGATCTGCTAACAAAATCAGTAGTTTTAGTTATTTTTTCGGCATTATTCGCTGTCAGAAATCATCAGATATTTATTATTTTCTGACTGTTTGCTCTTCTTTTAGCTGTTTCGTACCGAATAATTAAATTACTTAAAGACATTTGATTGTCACCTGCAACTTTTTTCTTCATTTAATCATTTAAAATTTCTATAATTGCATTTCTAAAGATCATTAAAAGGTTACTGATGACCAATTGTTACAAAAGAAAAAAGATATCAAAAATTTATTAAAGTCCAATTTGACTTTCTAATTTACTTTGAGCTTTTTGTTTTCACATCCAGTTAAATAGATCCATTTAAAACATTAGAAGGCTCTTTTTTAAGACATATTTTCTTTATTTTTGCTTCAAATATTGGTTAATACTTTATTAACTATCAAAGGCCGTTATAATATTCACATATAACGTTATGATGTCGACTCAAAGTCATTCAATATTTTAATTCTTAGAATTTGACTCCTGATTTTTCCTGCGAGGATTTTTACTCTTTTTATCCTTCAATAATGATTTCTATTGAATTTTGAGTAAATTTGATCGTTATTTTTATTTGAAAATTTTCAAGATTTCTCTTATATAATTGAGAGCAAGGTTTTGGGTTTACAGCATACGTTCGTTAAGTCACCTTGCCTTATGTTATTCAAGATCTCTGAAGAGAAATCAAATTACTATTGATATGCAGCTTTAATTATATGGCCTTCAGTAGAAAATGTCAAATATGCATTGTTTTGAAGTTTAACTAAATTTGCCTTACAAAAAATTGACAATTATAATAATGGAACAATTTCCGGCACAATGAAAAAAAAGCTATGGTTATTTCCTGGCATATATTGGCTTTGTGTTTGTCTGTTGTTTATAAGTTAAATGTATGAAATTTTTTATTACTATTCCTGTCGGCAGCATATCTGAAATTTTACACCTTAAAAAAATTATAACTAAAAAAAGTGCTAAAAATTATAAAATTTGTAGAAGAATTATGATTTTTCTCCCCATTTGCTATTCTTGCATCAACGTCTGCTTAAAGAAAGATTGTATTAACGTCTTCAGAAATAAAATAACTGAAAAAATGAATATTACAATCTGCAACAAGTGATAATAAAAATGATCTATCTTTCTCTTTACAATTTTCATAGAACGCTGTTAATAAAAAAGTATTAGAGATGATTAAATAAATGAAAGTTCTTTCTGACAAGCAAAATAAATTGTTTTCCAAAACCAACAACAATTTGTCTTGAAATTAAATAGATAGTTTTGCTTCCCCACTGATTGAAGAAATTGAATATAATACAAGGAATCTCGGCAATGTTAGTATGCGCATAATTATCCAATCCAGCTCATAATTTTTGGGCTAATTTTTGCATCAGATGATGAAGAGATAGAAAACTTTCACACTATTAAAGAATAGTTCAGACCTAAGAAGTTAAAACCTGTGTCGTCTCAAAAATTACAACAGACGTTTATACCAGTAATATTGTTTAGAAGCTTTGTGCTATGTTCAAATATTTGCAAGGGTTGCAGGTTCTCAGAAAAAAGCTCCTATAAATTTGCACAATTTCAATCTGGAAGTCACTCTCAAAAAACAAGACTCAAAAAGGGTCAAATTTAGCAAGAAAATCTTTGTAAACACTTCTATGCTGAAAATTTGCAAATTTAATTAACTTAAGGGACACTGTGACAAAAAAACTAGGAAATGGAGGAGATATTTAAAATTAATGCAACTAATTGGCAACAAATGGCTAACTTGACTATACACGCAATGATGACTGTTATGAATGAAATTAAACGTTGAGACAATACAAAGATCAGCAGTTAAAGGAAACTAAAAATAACTGAAATATTTTGTTTAAAAAACATATTTCAAAGAAAAAGCAATGTAGGAATTAGGAAAATTGTTAGCAATCATTTGAAAACACTCAATGTTTTTGTTTACTTGGTCAAAAAAAATCTATGGGAATTCTTTTAACTGAGACTAAAAGTGTCCCAAAAGCAGTACAAAAAATTAAAAAAAATGACAAATGTCCAAATATGCTGATTAACTTTGAAAACTCAAAATATCAAAACGATAGACTTAGATTTTTTTCAGGAATCAAATAAAAGGAAATTAATATTTTTTAGAAATATAAAGTTTATTCTTTGGAATCATAGGCACTAGAATATTCACTCTAAACTAATTGCCACACATTTGCTACAAGTTCCACGAAGTCGAAGAAAGTGGAATCTCACTGTCTCAACAAAGATATCTTACATCTGCAATGCCTTTTTGATGTTGCTCGTCGATGCTTTTGTATCCACTGAACGAAATGAGAAAATAATATACAAAAAAGTTCACAAAAAAGTTTTAACAGTGACAGAAGAATCAATGCATCGACCATGAAAAGACCACGCTCAACTCAAGCGCAAGCGTGTTTATGATAACACTCTTGTTCGACCCATGAAAATCCCGTGCTTGACCTTAAAGTGCTATTAAAATATCTTACTTCGACAAATGAAAACAAATTACCCAGTCTTAAACCAGGTGCAGGGTCGTGGAATTTTTGATATTGCCGCCAACAATAGATAATTAGAGTCTTTCTATAAGTCAATAGCCAGGTCGAGGCGTCCTCCGTTAAAAATCAGAGGAAAGAGTCAAATAAAAGTGAACTAAGAAGGAATTTCCGATTTTTCCACTTTCCCCTTTATCGGTGGAAATTTTTTTCCACTACTTTCACCAATTTTTACCGGTGAACGCCTAGACCCGGGTATCTTGAATAGGTTAAAATTACCTGTACAAATTAAGGATGATTTTAATCTGATTGCAACAGACTTACTTTTTTTTATGAGTAGTCGCCAATTGCTGTGACCTCGGAAGTTGCAAACTATTGTCCGGTTCTGCATTTCCTCCACAGCTTCCTCGGACTACAGCTCACATCCATCAGTTTTTTCATAACATTTTTTAGTTTGGACCATATAGCGCTGATTAAATTTTCACCGCACAGAAACAGGCCAAGAAGAAATTAGTTAATCACGCCGCAAGCCACCCAGCATAGTAGCTGCAAATTATTTGCACCCCCAGGCAATCGTGCAATATTTTTACATTGTGATTTACTATGTAATCGCACGCCCGGACTGGACTCACAGACAAAATCAGTACTGAGCCATAGTATTTCAATTCTGTATTTTTACTCTGACCAGTACTATGATCATGTCATATTTTAGACTTTTCATGACAAAATTCAGAACAAAAAAAATTGTCTGAAATTATACTGCAACATGATAAGAGTAGTCTGAAAATGCTATTTGCATTGAAAGTTTGTAGTCTAAAAATGCTATTCACAGTGCAAAAAATGTCTAAAAATGTCTATACCGGGGGGTGTATGTTGTAACGGGGGGGGGGGGGGGGCTTAAGCGGACAAGATCCGAAAAATCATTACAGGCCGTTGCCAAAGTAATTGTCAATTTAAGTATCTATGTTTTTGCCAAAATGTTTTTTACTAAAAAGATTATTTGCAGATAAATAACCTCGTAATTGCGTTGATATCATATCACTCGGGTTTGCCTTTCATAAAATATTAGAAATACGTTTGTATTTTTTTATATAATAACTCTTAATCAAAAGCTGCTAAAAAGCGTTAGATATGTCCGTTTTGAAGCGCTCTCGTCAATGTGTTCAGATTATCACAAAAGGTTTCGTTTAAAATTCCGAGTAAAGATACTCACACATCTTATGCACGTTTTCGCACCCAGCAACGGTCCGTAATTTTTGACCCCGCTCTTGGGTCAGTGGGTGCGGCTTCCTACAGGAGAAAAAAAATTCCGGAAAAAACGCGGCTCTCATGTATAAAAATTTTGAAGTAAATTTACTAACTAATTTTAACTAATTGTAGAAATTAATTTTAGTAATTTGACCAGTTTTACTGCCAACTTTTATCAACTTTTACTTGGCATCTCTTTGTAATTAATAGTGAATTGAATGGTTCCCAAGTCGAAGCCTCGTCGTTGTGAAAAAAATCGCAACAAATCTCAGAGAAGGGGAGTTCTTAAATCACTAGAAAGTCATTTTTTGTATTAAAAAACTGTGCCTAAACTGTTTGTTTCATATGGCATACATTCTCAGCTATTTTGTTCAATTTATCGAAGAATTTTTTTCTAACTCAGCCAACTTTCAACTTATTATTCTAAATAGTTTAGCGAGAAAGGTCTGAAAAGGTTTTACGTGATATTAAATTTGTCAAAAACATTGTTATGATTGAAAAAAAAATTCAAGCATATAGATATTTTTCTGAACTTCGCTCCAATATTCAAATCAATGCAATTTCCTTAAAATTTTCACTCAGACCTTGACAGGTTGTTGATTTTCATCCCCGAAATTTCATAAACGCTTCCTTTTCATTTAAAGCTGGTTCTGAAATCTGTTTATTGGTAAAACTTCAAAAAAGAGGAAATTAATTGGCAACAAAACAAAGACTTGTTGTAATATCATTATAAAGCAAATAGTTTAATCAAGGTAGTAATTACCAATGCCTTTTATCTTGAAGTTTTTCAGCCGCTAACAAATTCATTTGAACACCATGAGCCAAAGTTTTAGAGTAAACTGAAAAAGTTTGCTGAGGAACACTTTTCTCAAAGATTTTAAGAAACAAGCTCTTTTATTTAAAATCTATTCTTATTTAATTTCTTTGTTATTATGCTGCAGAGCACTAATGCGCACCCGAGTCGATTTCCAATGGTTATTTTGCAAAACTCTGGCAGAATCTTCCAGAATCTTGCAAGATTATGCATAATCTTGAAAAATTTCTGCCAAAATCTTGCTAGATAACCATTCATTCTGCCAGAATCTTTCAGGACGATCAATTTTCTGAGAGAATTTTGCTAGATAACTTCTTTTGTCAGATTCTTTCGAGACAATCATCCATTCTAACCGAATTTTCCAAAATATTTAATTTTCAATCTGAATCATACACAAGATAAAAATTCTAAGGTAAACGTCCGTGGTAGCTTCTTTCAAAAATCAGTCCGACTGAAATTGTGAACACACAAAGTTTTGGTGGCAATTTTACTATGTTAACTGGTTAAAAAAATAGAACCTCTTTTTGCGGAAATTATTGAAATAGAAATTAGTACATTTAAGGTGATAATAAAAAAACTTATTTCAATTTTAGTTCACCAAAAACTTTTAAATCTTTTTTTAAGGAAAACTAACCTGGCACTGAGTTTTACTTAAACCGATCAGAAAATAATGTCAAAGAAATTAATGAAATACGCGTAATAAATCAGATCTTGACCGAAAAGAACTGGGTTGCCTTCGCAAAAATCTCGCAAGCTAACCATTTTTCTGTCAGATCTTGCAAGAAAATCATTTCTTAAAAGAATATGCCAGAGATGTGCACGACAGCCAACCGCTCTCGCCTGGAGCAACTAGTTTCAGTTAAGGATGGCCGTTTTCTAGTTATATGCTATAAATTGTAAAAAGCTCCACGTAATGAATATTTTTAAAATCAATATTTTTTTCTAACAGCTTTTATACTGTTAGAAAAAAATATCTTAATCCGCATACAATCAAAATCCTTATGGAATTTTAATACAAAGATAAAATATTGTTGTTTTTTAACAGATCACACATCTGAAACATTTACTATTCTTTTCTGTTTTCACAATTAAACAATGAACCTCGAATATGATTGATTCGAGCACGTGACAGTTTCAAAAAAATCAAAAATTGAATAAGATTTTGCCGACGACCACCGTTCAAAAATTCTCTAAATTTCGTGTTTTTTTTTGTTTGTAAGGAATGAAGAAGTTTTTGATCTTAGCTAGCCTGGTTTAGAAAAATCAAAAAATCTGAACTGCGAAGATTCGAAATAACTTCCTTTGCTCTCTTTTTCTCTCTTTCTCTCTCTCTCTCTCTAATTGCCTATCTATATATCTATCTATCTATCTATCTATCTATCTATCTATCTATCTATCTATCTATCTATCTATCTATCTATCTATCTATCTATCTATCTATCTATCTATCTATCTATCTATCTATCTATCTATCTATCTATCTATCTATCTATCTATCTATCTATCTATCTATCTATCTATCTATCTATCTATCTATCTATCTATCTATCTATCTATCTATCTATCTATCTATCTATCTATCTATCTATCTATCTATCTATCTATCTATCTATCTATCTATCTATCTATCTATCTATCTATCTATCTATCTATCTATCTATCTATCTATCTATCTATCTATCTATCTATCTATCTATCTATCTATCTATCTATCTATCTATCTATCTATCTATCTATCTATCTATCTATCTATCTATCTATCTATCTATCTATCTATCTATCTATCTATCTATCTATCTATCTATCTATCTATCTATCTATCTATCTATCTATCTATCTATCTATCTATCTATCTATCTATCTATCTATCTATCTATCTATCTATCTATCTATCTATCTATCTATCTATCTATCTATCTATCTATCTATCTATCTATCTATCTATCTATCTATCTATCTATCTATCTATCTATCTATCTATCTATCTATCTATCTATCTATCTATCTATCTATCTATCTATCTATCTATCTATCTATCTATCTATCTATCTATCTATCTATCTATCTATCTATCTATCTATCTATCTATCTATCTATCTATCTATCTATCTATCTATCTATCTATCTATCTATCTATCTATCTATCTATCTATCTATCTATCTATCTATCTATCTATCTATCTATCTATCTATCTATCTATCTATCTATCTATCTATCTATCTATCTATCTATCTATCTATCTATCTATCTATCTATCTATCTATCTATCTATCTATCTATCTATCTATCTATCTATCTATCTATCTATCTATCTATCTATCTATCTATCTATCTATCTATCTATCTATCTATCTATCTATCTATCTATCTATCTATCTATCTATCTATCTATCTATCTATCTATCTATCTATCTATCTATCTATCTATCTATCTATCTATCTATCTATCTATCTATCTATCTATCTATCTATCTATCTATCTATCTATCTATCTATCTATCTATCTATCTATCTATCTATCTATCTATCTATCTATCTATCTATCTATCTATCTATCTATCTATCTATCTATCTATCTATCTATCTATCTATCTATCTATCTATCTATCTATCTATCTATCTATCTATCTATCTATCTATCTATCTATCTATCTATCTATCTATCTATCTATCTATCTATCTATCTATCTATCTATCTATCTATCTATCTATCTATCTATCTATCTATCTATCTATCTATCTATCTATCTATCTATCTATCTATCTATCTATCTATCTATCTATCTATCTATCTATCTATCTATCTATCTATCTATCTATCTATCTATCTATCTATCTATCTATCTATCTATCTATCTATCTATCTATCTATCTATCTATCTATCTATCTATCTATCTATCTATCTATCTATCTATCTATCTATCTATCTATCTATCTATCTATCTATCTATCTATCTATCTATCTATCTATCTATCTATCTATCTATCTATCTATCTATCTATCTATCTATCTATCTATCTATCTATCTATCTATCTATCTATCTATCTATCTATCTATCTATCTATCTATCTATCTATCTATCTATCTATCTATCTATCTATCTATCTATCTATCTATCTATCTATCTATCTATCTATCTATCTATCTATCTATCTATCTATCTATCTATCTATCTATCTATCTATCTATCTATCTATCTATCTATCTATCTATCTATCTATCTATCTATCTATCTATCTATCTATCTATCTATCTATCTATCTATCTATCTATCTATCTATCTATCTATCTATCTATCTATCTATCTATCTATCTATCTATCTATCTATCTATCTATCTATCTATCTATCTATCTATCTATCTATCTATCTATCTATCTATCTATCTATCTATCTATCTATCTATCTATCTATCTATCTATCTATCTATCTATCTATCTATCTATCTATCTATCTATCTATCTATCTATCTATCTATCTATCTATCTATCTATCTATCTATCTATCTATCTATCTATCTATCTATCTATCTATCTATCTATCTATCTATCTATCTATCTATCTATCTATCTATCTATCTATCTATCTATCTATCTATCTATCTATCTATCTATCTATCTATCTATCTATCTATCTATCTATCTATCTATCTATCTATCTATCTATCTATCTATCTATCTATCTATCTATCTATCTATCTATCTATCTATCTATCTATCTATCTATCTATCTATCTATCTATCTATCTATCTATCTATCTATCTATCTATCTATCTATCTATCTATCTATCTATCTATCTATCTATCTATCTATCTATCTATCTATCTATCTATCTATCTATCTATCTATCTATCTATCTATCTATCTATCTATCTATCTATCTATCTATCTATCTATCTATTCTATCTATCTATCTATCTATCTATCTATCTATCTATCTATCTATCTATCTATCTATCTAATCTATCTATCTATCTATCTATCTATCTATCTATCTATCTATCTATCTATCTATCTATCTATCTATCTATCTATCTATCTATCTATCTATCTATCTATCTATCTATCTATCTATCTATCTATCTATCTATCTATCTATCTTCATCTATCTATCTATCTATCTATCTATCTATCTATCTATCTATCTATCTATCTATCTATCTATCTATCTATCTATCTATCTATCTATCTATCTATCTATCTATCTATCTATCTATCTATCTATCTATCTATCTATCTATCTATCTATCTATCTATCTATCTATCTATCTATCTATCTATCTATCTATCTATCTATCTATCTATCTATCTATCTATCTATCTATCTATCTATCTATCTATCTATCTATCTATCTATCTATCTATCTATCTATCTATCTATCTATCTATCTATCTATCTATCTATCTATCTATCTATCTATCTATCTATCTATCTATCTATCTATCTATCTATCTATCTATCTATCTATCTATCTATCTATCTATCTATCTATCTATCTATCTATCTATCTATCTATCTATCTATCTATCTATCTATCTATCTATCTATCTATCTATCTATCTATCTATCTATCTATCTATCTATCTATCTATCTATCTATCTATCTATCTATCTATCTATCTATCTATCTATCTATCTATCTATCTATCTATCTATCTATCTATCTATCTATCTATCTATCTATCTATCTATCTATCTATCTATCTATCTATCTATCTATCTATCTATCTATCTATCTATCTATCTATCTATCTATCTATCTATCTATCTATCTATCTATCTATCTATCTATCTATCTATCTATCTATCTATCTATCTATCTATCTATCTATCTATCTATCTATCTATCTATCTATCTATCTATCTATCTATCTATCTATCTATCTATCTATCTATCTATCTATCTATCTATCTATCTATCTATCTATCTATCTATCTATCTATCTATCTATCTATCTATCTATCTATCTATCTATCTATCTATCTATCTATCTATCTATCTATCTATCTATCTATCTATCTATCTATCTATCTATCTATCTATCTATCTATCTATCTATCTATCTATCTATCTATCTATCTATCTATCTATCTATCTATCTATCTATCTATCTATCTATCTATATCTATCTATCTATCTATCTATCTATCTATCTATCTATCTATCTATCTATCTATCTATCTATCTATCTATCTATCTATCTATCTATCTATCTATCTATCTATCTATCTATCTATCTATCTATCTATCTATCTATCTATCTATCTATCTATCTATCTATCTATCTATCTATCTATCTATCTATCTATCTATCTATCTATCTATCTATCTATCTATCTATCTATCTATCTATCTATCTATCTATCTATCTATCTATCTATCTATCTATCTATCTATCTATCTATCTATCTATCTATCTATCTATCTATCTATCTATCTATCTATCTATCTATCTATCTATCTATCTATCTATCTATCTATCTATCTATCTATCTATCTATCTATCTATCTATCTATCTATCTATCTATCTATCTATCTATCTATCTATCTATCTATCTATCTATCTATCTATCTATCTATCTATCTATCTATCTATCTATCTATCTATCTATCTATCTATCTATCTATCTATCTATCTATCTATCTATCTATCTATCTATCTATCTATCTATCATTATCTATCTATCTATCTATCTATCTATCTATCTATCTATCTATCTATCTATCTATCTATCTATCTATCTATCTATCTATCTATCTATCTATCTATCTATCTATCTATCTATCTATCTATCTATCTATCTATCTATCTATCTATCTATCTATCTATCTATCTATCTATCTATCTATCTATCTATCTATCTATCTATCTATCTATCTATCTATCTATCTATCTATCTATCTATCTATCTATCTATCTATCTATCTATCTATCTATCTATCTATCTATCTATCTATCTATCTATCTATCTATCTATCTATCTATCTATCTATCTATCTATCTATCTATCTATCTATCTATCTATCTATCTATCTATCTATCTATCTATCTATCTATCTATCTATCTATCTATCTATCTATCTATCTATCTATCTATCTATCTATCTATCTATCTATCTATCTATCTATCTATCTATCTATCTATCTATCTATCTATCTATCTATCTATCTATCTATCTATCTATCTATCTATCTATCTATCTATCTATCTATCTATCTATCTATCTATCTATCTATCTATCTATCTATCTATCTATCTATCTATCTATCTATCTATCTATCTATCTATCTATCTATCTATCTATCTATCTATCTATCTATCTATCTATCTATCTATCTATCTATCTATCTATCTATCTATCTATCTATCTATCTATCTATCTATCTATCTATCTATCTATCTATCTATCTATCTATCTATCTATCTATCTATCTATCTATCTATCTATCTATCTATCTATCTATCTATCTATCTATCTATCTATCTATCTATCTATCTATCTATCTATCTATCTATC
>NC_134469.1:85954510-85963707 GCF_964194025.1 Convolutriloba macropyga
AAAGAAAATTATGCGAAAAAAACGCACAAAATTTAGAGAAATGTTCCTTA
This sequence comes from Convolutriloba macropyga, assembly GCF_964194025.1. NCBI lineage: Eukaryota > Metazoa > Xenacoelomorpha > Acoela > Convolutidae > Convolutriloba > Convolutriloba macropyga. Next base: position 85,954,561 of record NC_134469.1, read on the forward strand.
AATCAGAAAATTCAAAAAACACAATTTAGTTTTCTGACTACATATCCGTTTGAATTGCGGAAAAAACTATTAAACCACCCTTCGGAATTGGCTTTCGATCAAACAAAAAGCCACTTTTATCGATATATCATAACAGCATTATATAAAGTAGAAATGTCAGAAAAAATTTTTTGAATTCAGAAAATTCAAAAAACACAATTTAGTTTTCTGACTACATATCCGTTTGAATTGCGGAAAAAACTATTAAACCACTCGTTTGAATTGGTTTGTAATCAAGCAGAAAGCTATTTGCATCGATATATCCAATCAGTATTATACAAATGAGAAATGTCAGAAAAAATTTTTTGAATTCAGAAAATTCAAAAAACACAATTTAGTTTTCTGACTACATATCCATTTGAATTGCGGAAAAAACTATTAAACCACCCTTCGGAATTGGCTTTCGATCAAACAAAAAGCCACTTTTATTGATATATCATATCAGCATTATATAAAGTGGAAATGTCAGAAAAAATTTTTTGAATTCAGAAAAATCAAAAAGCACAATTTAGCTTTCTGACTACATATCCGTTTCAATTGCGGAATAAACCCTTAAACTACTCTCCTGAATTAGTTTGTAATCAAACACAAAGCCATTTTCATCGATTTATCCAATCAGTATCATATAAATGAGAAATGTCAGAAAAAATTTTTTGAAATCAGAAAATTCAAAAAACACAAGCTAATTTTCTGACTACATATTCATTTGAATTGCCGAATAAACCACTAAACAAACCCCTACAACAAGTCATTGTCATTCGGTTTGATGGTTTCACCTGTATATGGAAGTAAATAGAAAGTCATTAGGCGCCACAGCAAATATCAAAACTTTCATTTGACGAAAATAACTAGCTTTTTAATTTTTTTTGGAAAAAACTTCCAAAACTTGATTTTTTGCAGAAGTCCTCGGTCTCAGACGTTGCCGTCTGCGAATTCCCTTTATCCCTATTGGTTTCAGACGTTACCATCAGCAGAAGAGGAGTTTTCGAAGAAAATTGGCTCCAGTAGTCACCAGAAAATTTGATGTCTCTTTTTTTTTCTACTTTCAATATTTTTGAAAAGCAGATCTCAGACGTTATCTGTGGGAGAAAGTTTTGAGAGTTTATTAGAGTCAATGCAATCTATAAATAACGAAAACAGAGTGAAAAACAGCAGACAAAGTCACACAGTTTTAAAGATAACGAAAAAGCTTTTGCAAAACCCGAAAAAAGACAATACACCAAAGAGTTCTAAAGATTTCCACAATATGATTCGTCTCTGCAAATTTCTAGCATTCAGTAGCCCTCCTGTAGCCCTTGTTGCCTAAACGCATCGCATTTTTACTAATTTCTTATCTTTAGCCGTCACAACAACAATAAACTCCTAGAAAAAGAACAGGTTTCAAAGTTATAAATTCGCAAAAACTGTGAGAGGTATTTATTAATCATAGTGTTTGGTTAGGGTTAGGGAGTTAAGACAAATTTTCTTGGGTAGTTTCATAAGCTTTCTGGTTGGTAATCTATTCCTATTTGAGGGAAACAGACGAGTGTTTTGAAGTTTTCAAGAAAAAGGAGTTTAATGTAACAATTATTTGAGTTCTGGTCTAATATTGGTTCAACTGCATAATTGTAGCAAAGCACAAGTTTCCTGTCAACTACAGTAGCCAGACACACTAGTTAAAACAGTTAAAGCCAGCTATTCAACCAAAACTTGTGTTAATTCAACAAAAAACAAGCAATTATTTAAGTCTGTTGAACGAAAGTCGATTAAAGCGCGCGAACGTTCGGAAAAGCTTTTAAGTTTTTTTTTAGCGCAAAAGGCAAGATTTAGCACACAAAACACATTCTAGGACATCACTTTTTGAGAAAATTTGCGTCGCCGGTCTTTTGAACAAGAAAAAACTAGGATCATTAGCATTCAAACCTTAGACAACTTTTTTTTGTTACATCAAAAATTTGCGTCGCTCCGGTTCTAAGCCGTTTTTCACCTTCAGTAACGAGCTACTTCACCTACATCATCAACAATCAGCTACAACAAAGCAGCAGCCACCAATATGTCAAAGCAGAACAGCGCTGAATGTCAGTTTGCCATCAATATGTTCAAAGCGACAGAAATGTCAATGAAGAAACTGCTCGATCTCCTTGAGAAAACTGTGGAGCAGAAAAAGAGTTTCCGGTCATTCTCTTTGATGATCAACAAAATCAAAGGCCAGGAAACAGAGCTCAAGAAACTCTCAGAGGAAGTGATGAGACAGCAGCCACATCAGAGTACTGCATCATCAATATTGAATAGGCAAACGACACTAATAACTCGCCTCAATGAACTGGAACTGCAAGTTGATCTGTTGGACGACGATGGCCAGCTCAGTCAGTCTTCTAGTCGCATTAGAGATGATGTCAGCATGATCTCCAGCAGAAGAAACCTGTCTCGGCAATCAACACCTGCGCCCAGTGACGACAAGGAACGAATCCAGCATCAGCGCGACATAGAAGGAAAGCAGACCAGCAGTAACATCTTCAATCAGCCGCCTCCATTACCACCACGGCCAAGATAACCATCACTGTTTCTGCAAACATCTAATGAACCAGGACTTCAAACTCAACATGTGCTTGAAGCCCATCAAAGAAATCCTAAAAAGGAAGTTCATGAAAGTCCTCTAAAATCCAAAACTAAACTTGGAAACGAATTAAACGTTCCGAATCCTTTTCCCTGCTTTGACAAAGATATCAGCCAAAAATTCACATCTCCAACAAGATCAGGGAAACTTGAAATTGCCTCCAACCTGGTAAATAGAGATGTCTGCGATATTGAAACAGCTCAAATCAACTTGAGTGACAACTTTGACACGTCGCAGAACCTTTTGCCTCCAATCCAAAATTTGAACCTTTCAGGTAATCACTCACTTTCAAACCCCTTCATTTTGGCAGATCCAACTATTCAATTACAAGCAGATGGTCTTTTTGCCCAAAACTCGGCATTGGAGAAAACCCTTAATTTAAAGTTGCCAAAGCGAAGAAACAATCAGGATTCATATGCCAACAGAAATCCTCAATATCATAATTTTCCCAATCTACAACAGAATGTTGGACCTTCTGAGGTTCAAATAGGAACAAATGGATACCTCGATAGTCAAGTGTTGAACTGTGATCTGCAAAAACTCCCCTGCTTACCCACAGTGGCAAACAGAACATCACATCTTCCAAGTACAACTGATAAAATAGTGGCAGAAAACAATTGCCTACAATCCAATCAATATATTAATCCTATAACTGGGGTACATTCCGCAAGTGTTCCTCCAATTACCGTACAACTGATGGAACAACAGCATCAAAATACCGTCTTAAATCCTGCAGCTCCTAATTTTCTGCCAAACCAGGTAGCTCCACAATCAAACGGAATTGCGGCTCCTCTGCAATTTCCACAACCTGTTAACAGTCAACACGGTCTTACCAGCACTTTCCCAGTTAACCAAAATGTGACACAACCCAGTCAGTTGTGTAACAACCAGTTTGTTCCTGACTCTCAAGTTCCATCGAACTGTCAAGCTCCATTAACTTCCACGATCCATGCCCCAATGTGCATTAATCAACACTCAAATCCTGCTGGACAAAATCAGTTGAGCCAGCCTTTAATTAACCAGAGTTTACTGCCCACTGTCAATCAACACATAAGCTCAGCATACTCGAACCCTAATGTAACACAGGAAAAAGGAAATGTTGATTTCAAGCATTCAATCAAATTGCCACCTTTGAAACTTCAGAATTTCAATGGTGATCCTATCCACTTTCACGAGTGGATCAATAATTTCAACACGATGATTCACAACAACCCTTCCATTACAGACACTCATCGTATAACTTACTTACAGAATTCTGTGAGTGGGAAAGCAAAAGACTTGATTCATGCTTACTCCTGCGATCCATCCTATTATCAGACAGCACTGAATGAACTAATCCGACATTTCGGTGATCGTACTATAGTTGTTAATGCGTTCATTAACCAGCTTGAAAACTGGCAAATGAACTTCCAAAACAAGCAAAGCTTCATTGCCTTTTTCTCATTTTTGAAAAGACTTGTGCAAGCCTTCCAATACCTTGGCTTTACAGCAGACCTCCAGTCTACAACACTCATTAAGAAAGCCAAAGAGAAAACGCCACATCATTTGGTTCTGAAATGGACAGAACATTGTCTCACCGAGCTCAACTCAGACCCAACTCTTGTGGATTTTCAACAGTGGTTGGGGCTCCAAGCTCAAATCTACGACAAAGTGAGTCGAGAAAGCAATCAAAGAACCATCAGTTCTCAAGCCTCAAAGTTTGTCAACTCGAACAACCCGCAAACCAAGCAATACAATGGCAATCTCTCAGTGTCAGTCAACAACGCATCAGCGGAAAACAGTAGAAAACAATGGAACTTTGGGCCTCAGCAAAAGCAACCGTCAATTTCACAAAACGTTCCGAACAAAACCTTTAACACAAAACGATCTTGTGAGAAGTGCAAACAAGAACACAGCATTGCCACATGCCCTGAGTATCAATTGTGCTCACCAAGTGATCGATACAACCTTGTCAGCCAAAATAATTTGTGTACAAACTGCTTGAGCAACAAACACCACAAACAATCGTGCCCATCGCAAAAACGATGTCAGGTTTGCAGTGGATTCCACCACACAACCCTTCATGATCCCGCCAAGCAAATCAAACGCCCTACAGCAGCTTTTTCTACTGAAGTTTTTTCTGGTAACAATCCAACAGCTTCGTCTAGTAGCAAAGCTTCAAGTCAAACTCCAAATACATCTTCTCAACAGAAAAGTCAAACAAACAAAGCCCCCAACAGCCGTTATGGCCAAACTTTCAACAACCAAAGCCAGCAAAACGTGCAACGACGTAATTTAAACTGCAATGCAATTAACCAATCGTTCAGCATTAACCAATGCTCAGAAACACCGAAGAATTGGTATGAGCAATTGCAGCTTATTCCAGTTTCATTCCTCAAGGGGAATAAAGCCTTCGATACCTACGCCCTCATAGACCCCGGTAGCCAATTCAGTTTTGTATTGGACGCCATAGCTGAATTTCTTGAGCTTCCCCGTGAAACACAACAGTCAGTACCACTACAATTTCTCAATACAGAGAACAGCATGTCCCTCTCAAAAATTGTTGAGCCAGTCACAATAACTCCATATAAGTCAACTGAAATATCGTTTGAACTCTCTCGAACGTTCAGCACCCCGTCTCTGAACGTCGCAGCTGCAAAAACTTTTGAACTTAATCAAATTTGTGATGCCTTCAACAGTTTGCGCCACATACATTTCCCAAATATTGCCGATGGCAAAATCGGCGCCCTCCTCGGTGTTAACGCATTCGCATTCACCTACCCTACACATGTTATACCTGGCAATCAAAATCAACCGTTTGGTGTGAAAACTAAACTTGGTTGGACCCTCGCTGGTGAATATGAGAATTGTATCTCAGCCACCACTCAACAGCCCGCAACTCAGCAGAAGAAATTTATTTTCCATGTGTCAAGAAACAGATCAGATGAACCCGGACTTGACGAACTTGTTCAACAGTTCTGGAGTATTGAAGCTGATGGCATTCAGAAGGACCGTGAACAAGTTTACACAAAGCAAGAAGAACAGTTTCTTGATATTTTGAAGAACTCCATCAATCACAATGGTGAGAGATATGAAATCAAACTGCCTTGGAAATCAGAAATAAATTTGGAAAACAACTTCTATTCTGCACTGAACCAAGTCAAAAGCCTCAATACACGCCTTCAACGTAAACCTTTGTTGCAGGACAAATACAATGAGACTCTCTTGACAGACCTCGAGAAAAACTATGTCAAACCGGTGGAAATGCAAGATCCTCAACCAGACAGAATTTGGTACCTGCCACACCATCCTGTGGAAAATATCAATAAGCCCGGAAAAGTCCGCCGAGTTGCAAATGCCGCTTCAAAATTCCGCGGCCAATCGCTTAATTCAAACCTTCTTACAGGACCAGATCTCCTTAATAACCTTTTAGGTGTCCTGATGAGATTTCGAGAACATCCCGTTGCAGTTCTTGCGGACATCGAAGGCATGTTTATGCAAATCGCCATCCATCAGATTGATCAATCTGCTCTTCGATTTCTTTGGTTAGCAGACAATCAGATACAACAGTACCAATTTACCAGACTCATCTTTGGAGCAAATTGCTCACCTTCGTGCGCAATATACGTTCTTAACCATTGTGCCAAAGAAAACAGTCAACAAATCCCAGAAGCCCTCAAAGCCGTCAGAAAGCACTTTTACATGGATGACTACATCCAATCACATGCAACAGAACAAGACGCTTGTAAGGCAGTTTTTCAAACAAAAAATTGTCTGCAAACAGGTGGGTTTCGACTCACAAAATTTGTTTCAAACAGCTCTCTAATTCTAAACCAAATCCCTCCAGAAGACAAAGAGAACAAGACAGATATTGTTAGAGTTCTTGGTGTTAAATGGAATCTTGAGAAAGACTGCTTTTTTATGAAACCTCTCACTGATTTCCCAAAAGATGCCTCAGCATACACTCAACGTAAGATCTTTAGTCTTGTCTCCTCGATCTTCGACCCAATAGGAATAATGTCGCCATCAACGATCCGTTTCAAAATAGTTCTTCAAGAACTGTGGAAACTTGGGAAAAAATGGGACGATCAAATTGCCCCTCAAGTAGTTAAACCACTTCAAAAGAATTTGGATTTATACTTTTCTTCCCCAGAAGTGACATTGAACAGAACTCTGAATAAGAGTTGCCATTCACCAGAAAGTGAAAATGAAATCCATATATTTGTCGACGCCTCAGCTGTAGCAGTTGCAGCCGTTGCATACTTGAAAACAGTTCCTAACTCAGCCACTGATGTTGAAACTTGTTACCTAATAGGCAAATGCAAAGTTGCCCCAATTAAACAAATCAGCATACCCAAATTAGAGTTGGAAGCCGCAGTCATCGGAGTGCGCCTTCTTTCAACCATCATGAAAGAGTCATCATTTCACATTACTCGCTCTACACTCTGGACAGATAGTCAAGTAGTACTTGACTGGTTATCGACAACCAAGAAGCAACCTGTTTTTGTTGCGAATCGCCTCAAAGAAATCCTTGCATCAACTGATGCTTACCAATGGAAACACGTTGCCACCAAAGAAAATCCAGCTGACCACGGGACCCGTGGTCTCAACCCAGACGAAATTACAGCCAAGTGGCTAACAGCGCCAGCATTTCTTTCCACAAGACAGCTCAGCGCTGCTGAAAACTCTTCAAAGCATGTGTTAGCAACGCATGAAATTTCACGCAATTTGTCGGAGCAAATAATCGACCCGACACGGTTCTCAACTTGGAACAAGTTGCTCCTGACTTTAGCAACAGTCTTCAATTTGCTCTTTGGGATCAAAAAGCAAAGGCCTAAAGATCACCAGTATATAACAGAAGACGTCATTCTTGCAAGAAATCAGCTGATCAAAATTTCGCAGCAAAATTTCTTCTTCTCAACAATCCAAGCCCTGAAACGTGGTTCCAGGATAGATTCAAAGTGCAAAATCCGTTCGCTCAACCCAATGTTGGACAACAATGGAATCCTTCGGTCATGCGGAAGACTGCAATTTGCGCCAGATAACCTCGAAGTTGAGAAATTTCCGATTATACTGCACGCAAAGGACAAGATAGCGAGACTCTATATAGAGCATGCACATAACATTTGCGTTCACCAAGGAACAGAGCCAGTGAAAGCTTTTGTGCAGCAAAGATACCACATCATTGGACTCAGAAAAACACTTTTGAGTATAAAGTACAGATGTTTTCTCTGCAGACGATTTGCCGCTCAAAACATTCAACCCGTCATGGCTCCCCTCCCTGCCTGCCGTTTCCCGACAGACTCTACCCAGTATCCTTTCGCGAACAGCGTAGTCGACTTTTTTGGACCCTTTTATATAGAGGATGCCAAAGGACAGATTGAAAAACACTACGGCCTCATCTTCACTTGCCTGGTTACTAGGTGTGTCCATCTAGAAGCTTGTCCCGATCTCAACACTGACACTTTTTTAAACGCCTATCGACGTTTTGTAAGCCGCAGATGCCAGCCAACAACAATGCTCAGCGACAATGGCAAGACATTTATTGGTGCATCTGAGGAACTAAAAAGATCTGTGAAACGTCTCGACAACGACAAAATCTACAAAGCAATGGCAGCAACGAACACAACCTGGAAGTTCAATCCTCCCTATGGACCTCATTTTGGCGGTATTTGGGAGCGCTTGATCCAGACCGCGAAACGCACTCTATTGATCATTCTAGGCTCCAGAAGGCTGTCGCTTGATGTGTTCAGGACAATTTTGGTCGAGACCGAAGCTATATTGAACTCCAGACCACTAACGATTGTCGCTGACCTTCCAGAAAATGAAATGCCTCTCACGCCAAACCATTTTCTGATCAACAGACCGTTCAACTCTCTCCCACCAGGAAAGTTCGACAGCCAAGAACCCGCCAGTTTCAAGTCTTGGAAGAATGTGCAGCAAATGGTCAACCTTTTCTGGAAACGACTCGTCAAGGAGTATCTTCCGACACTGTTAAAGAGGTCCAAATGGAGCGATAGTGACCAAACACCACTCAGAGTCAACGACATCGTTTGGATTCTGAAAGATATGACTCCACGTGGAATTTGGCCCCTTGGACGTGTTCTTGAAGTCTATCCTGGACGAGATGGACAACACCGTGTGGTGAAGGTGAAAACGGCTTACGGCACGTACGTTCGTCCGGTCTCCGCCCTCGCACGTGTTTTGGCTGATTAGCCTATTTTTTCTTGACCTTTTTTCGAAACGGTTTTCTAGGCAACTTGGGTTACACCCTCTTCGACGATCTGGTCAAACGTCTGTGATGTGTTAGTTGGCCTCCTCTTTCCCCTGGAGCATGTCGTGCAACAATCAAGTCAGAAGTAAAACTTGAAAAAACATTGTCTTTTGTCCTTATCGCAACCAAAACGAGTTGGTTGTTCCCGCAACTTAAAACTGATATAAAAACTTACCAAACTAAACTGTCTAGAACAATGTAATTGAACCTTATCTACATTCTCTTACAGATTGCATGGCCGTGTAAAAAAACAACGGAT
>NC_134470.1:7500-12500 GCF_964194025.1 Convolutriloba macropyga
CCCCGTCGTAATCACAGTTAAACACGACAAAAGCGGAAAAATCGCGTTAGACTCCAAAAAACTAAACGACGCCATCCACAAAAATAAATACCAAATGCAAAGTATCGACCACTTAATAGATGAAGTTGCAACTTATATCTCCGAACGGAAACAAAACCCAGGAGAATTCTTCTTCAGCAAAATTGACCTAAAATATGCTTACAGCCAAATCCCTGTGGACCCAAACATCCAAAAACATTGCAATTTCAGCATACTAGGTGGTAAAGCAACAGGAACATACCGGTTCATTAATGGTTTCTACGGACTAACAGACATGCCAGCCACCTTTCAAAAAACAATGGACAAAACTCTAGAGAGCATTAACACGAAATTCGCATTTTTAGACGATATTCTAATAATTACAAAAGGGACACTTACTGAACACGAACAGGAATTAGACAAAGTACTAAACCTCCTAGACAAAGAGAACTTAGCTATAAAACTACAAAAATGCGAATTCGCAAAAAGCAGAATTAATATGGCTGGGATTCAAGATCCACCCAAACGGAATTATCCCAACAAAACAAAAATGCGACTCCATATCCAAATTAGAAATACCGAAAACACTAAAACAACTACGTTCGTTCATGGGTTGCATCCATCACCTCATAAAATTCACCCCAAACCTAGCACGACTAAGCGAACCACTTCGCCCACTATTATCAAAAAGCAACCTAAAACCTCAAAACAAATTAGATTGGAAACCGATCCATACGGACGCGTTCACAAAAATTAAGGAGGCAATCAAGGCAATAACCGAAAACAAACTGTTCGATGTCAATCGCTCCACTAGAGTAAGATGCGATGCTAGCAAGAAAGGTCTGGGGGCATGCCTGGAACAAAAAGTAGATGCCGAATGGCACCCCATCGCATATGCGAGCAGATTCCTAAATAATTTGGAACAAAGATATAGCACAAACGAACTCGAACTACTAGCAGTAGTTTGGGTCCTGGAACACTTCAAATACTACCTATACGGCGCACAATTTACGCTCCAAACGGATCACAAAGCACTACTAAGCGCACTTAAAGAAAACAGGGGAAACAAAACATATCAAAGCCGCTTAACCAGGTGGGTAGACAGATTACTCCCATTTCACTTTGCGATAGAACATATCCCAGGAAAAAACATGGGATTCGCCGACTACTTAAGCCGAAGTCCGTCATCCGATCCCCCACCCCCATCAGACAGAGATAAAAATTTTGTCATTAATACAATCGAAGAAATAAAACACGCACTGCTAAGAAATAACTTAGCTCCAATTGGAGCAATTAATACAACCAGCCATTTAAGTCGCAACAATGACGTCATTAACGCTAAACACTCACGCGCAAATAAGAACAGCGCTTTATGCCATTTACCGCGTTACATACAGTTGCCTTCCTCGCTACACAAATTGAACACACAAATTAAACATTCTAATTCAAACAAAAACTTAGTTGCTATCACCACAAGAGCTAACCCTACAAAAGATACTTTCAAAGTCACGATCAAACGCAGACCTAGAGCGCCAAACAAAAACTCGATCCATATGGACAACCCCTCCGGAAAAAGCGCAATCTCAGTGGCTACACAAACAGACACAACATCCAACAAAGGCAGAGGCCTCGATCCACTGGACTCCAGTAAACACGAGCCCCTCTTCACAACTTATGACGAAACACCCACACCCCTTTACCGAGAAAACCTTAACAGGGTTTTCAATGAAGAGTTTATAGCGCAGGTGTCCAAGAAAGAACTGAGCCCCATCATTGAATTTGTCAAAAACGGATAGTGGGACAAACTGAAAGCCATAAATCCCATTTACTACCGCATCAGAAGAGACTTATCCGTCTCTCCGACCGGATGCCTCATTTATGATAACAAATTAGTTATACCAAATAAGTTAAAAGGAATGGTTCTTGAAACGATCCACACCCCGGCCAAGCAGGGATGCTCGCGCTCGCTCACCTTATTTGGTATCCCCATATCCATTCGGACATCGTAGCTTAAGCCCAGGCGTGCCGCCACTGCACAGACAAAGGTAAAAATTTAAAACCCTTAATACCAAAAACACACCTAGGACAACTTCCCCCACTTTCCGAACCTAACGAAGAAGTCCAATTGGACTTCGCCGGGCCAATTCCATTCAAAGACAACATTCAATCAAATTACATCTTAGTATCTGTAGATAGACTCTCAAGGTACCCACACGCAGAAACATACAATAACTGCGATACTTAAACCGCGATAGACTACCTAGATAGTTACTGCAAAACGCACGGTATACCTAGATCCATCAGATGCGACCAAGCTCAAGCTTTTAAGGCGCGCGAATTCGAAATATACTGTAAAAACAAAAACTTCAAACTAATATTAGCTCCAGTCGGAGATCACCGGGGCACAGGCATGGTAGAAAGACTCATACAAACAATAAAACGCAGATTAGCAGTGCTGGACATAGACCCCAATTGGACTCAAACAACATTAAGCAACAGACTAGCAAACATAATAGAAAATATCCGATTAATACCTAACGCAACAACCAAAACTTCACCATTTGAGGCACATTTTGGTAGAAAACCAAACACCAAAATATCAAACATAATCACCACACCATCACACAAAAACTTGTCATACAATAAACTACGTTACAACTGTTTAGACAAAAAGATCCTGAAACACGACGTATTGACGAATGAGGAATTGTGGAAACACGATGGACTATCGGAGGACGACCTCGATATTTCGTACAAGGATCCGGAAAACCCCAACCCCATCAACATCGAGAGCGACGAGTCGGACAATGTACCTCTTCGACAATGTACCTCGTCTCAAAAATCCCCACGTAAGATAACACCGTCCGAATTACACTTCACCATAGGTGACAAAACAACAAAAATTATAGCAAATAAACGAAACATTGCACGAAAAACATTGACACGCAAAGCAAAAGAACCTAGACCTACACTAGCTCCACAATTGAATATAATTCCAGATGGAACAATAACAAACTATACACCTCATACTATCACAATCGACACCCCACTAAGAAAAAACACCGTCATCAGAAAAAACGACATAGCAATAACAACAGAAACCAAACCACGACTAATACACACGGTAGCATGTAAAACAGTAGGAGAGTATAAGCGCAACAAAGAAAAAATAAGAAAATTCTGTTTAGAAGAAGAACGAAACAAAGCCAGACAACAGGAAAGTGAAAAGACAGGACAATCCAAATGGACCCACGAAAGCATCAAACAACTAGCTCAAACGAACCAGATACAACAACAACGTGGATCCAAAAGGAAGCAAACACCATCACCATCAACGTCCAAGAAACCCACAAAGCGCACCACACCCACAAACAAGTCACCTACACAAGCTCCACTGACAAAGAGAACGAGACAACAACCAACATTTAACTTAAGAGCACAACAAGCAGCGATGAACTACGCAGCAGAATCAAAGAAACCACAACAAAAAACACAAAGCAAAACAGTACATTTCGTAGACAACATAGATAAAGATACGGTCATTTACAACATCGAATCGGAAATAGAAACCAACCTGCCATTCAAGATCATAACGTCATCAAGTGAGAGAATCTTCACGGACCTAGACACGTCCCCAAACCAGGAACCACAGCAAACGCAGTCCGAAGACGAACTCCAGTCGGAGTGCCCAATCTCAATAATACCAGCTCCTAAAAGAGAAGCAGAGGATGACCAGCAACTCCACACGGAGCCAAACACCGTATCAGCCGCTCCCAAACAACCTAAGGTTGTATTCCTAGATACTCCACAAGGAGAAGACAATCCCGAATACCCAAAAGAAACCAGCAAAAACGCAAACATCGACAACGAGTCACCCACAACACTCATCCAAGTAGAACAAGAGGAGTACATCAGTGATCCTACAGTAACCCACACGGAGCAAGATCCTTCAACCACACCCGAAGGGGACCCCGAAACAACATCAGCGACATCACCAAACACACAAAGTTGTGAAACGCCAAGCGGAACGTCCAGCGTATACGCTACACCCCCAGTGTCACCGAACGCCTACATCCACGTGGACCAGCATTCCAGCGACTAAGAAGAATCAAAACTTGAAACAAAACTCGAACGAATTGCTGCATACAGCACTTCGTTCCCCTGTTGGGGGAGTGTGATGCTCCGTCTGGAGCGGTAACCAAGAACTCAATGTATTATTTATAAACACTTTAAACTCATATGTTATATAATAACTAAGCTGTAAATAAGTTCGTAGTTGTGTTCAGTTGTACCTAAGTCCAGTTGACTAGACTGGCATTTAGTTGGTATGTCTGAGATGAAAGGCAAAGCTGCAGACGTATATTAAGCAAGCTAGAGATAAGCAGCATTAAACGTGGCCAAATTCAACTTCTAAAGTTGTTCTTTTCACCATCAGTATTGAGCTTTCATACAGAGTGAGACCTCCTCTTACTCCTGTCCAATCACCTAGACCTAGAGCAGAAAGTCTAACCCAAGTCCAAACGGACTCACATTATACAACACCTCACAAACTAACACAGTCCTTCACGGAACAAAGGTTCTTCATCACAACTATTATTATTAGTATTATTTTTATTATTATTATTATTATTGTTATTATTTTTATTATTATTATTATTATTATTATTATTATTATTATTATTATTATTATTATTATTATTATTATTATTATTATTATTATTATTATTATTATTAGTATTATTATTAATATTATTATTATTATTATTATTATTATTATTATTATTTTTATTATTATTATTATTAATACTATTATTATTATTATTATTATTATTATTATTATTATTATTATTATTATTATTATTATTATTATTATTATTATAATTATTATTCTTGTTATTATTATTATTTTTTTTTATTATTTTTATTATTATTTTTATTTATATTATTATTATTATTATTATTATTATTATTATTATTATTAC
>NC_134470.1:17500-52533 GCF_964194025.1 Convolutriloba macropyga
CGCAGGGTTGTTCGCAGGTCCATGTGGACTTGCTTGGGCCGGGTTGGTCCATATCAGTCGTGGTTGTCAGCTGCTCAGTCTCCTTTTGTTTGGTCTTGCCTTGGGCCTTCTGGTTCTTCTTTTCTGTTAACAGAAATTCTTTTATTTTTTCTTGGTTTCTTTTGTATTCTCGTACGGTCTTACATGCTACAAAGTGCATTAGTCTTGGTTTTGATTCGTTTACTATAGCTAGGTCATTTTTCCTAATGACTGTGTCTTTGCGGTTATGTGTGTCTAGTGTTATTGTTGTTGGTGAGTAGTTTGTGATTGTACCATCTGGTATTATGTTCCATAGTGGTTTCAGTGTGCCGCGCGGTTCGGGTGCTCTACGTGCAAGTGTTTTTCGTGCTACCTGTTTTTTAGTGTTAGTTATTGTTGTGGTTTTATCTCCGAATGTTATCATTAGTTTGTCAGGTGTGATCTTAATAGGTGATGTGTGCTTACGTTTCGCTGCTCTTCTCTTGACGTTTTGTAGGGTCGCGTCGTCGGAGGCTGATTCCTCGTCTTGGGTATTTTCCTGGAATCTGATGTCCAATTCAGGCTCGGAGTCCGTCTCCACATTCCATATGGATGCCGCATTTAACATGGGTTGCTGGAGGCCCCTCTTTTTGTCTAAATAGAAATTTTTTATTTCTTTGTATGATAGGTTTTTGTGTGATGGTTTGGTGATTATATTGGAAAGTTGGGTATTGATCTTTCTTCCGAAGTGTGATGTGTATGGTGCTATTTTTGTTGTTGTGTTTGGTATTATTTTGATTTCTTGTATTATTTCGGCAATTTTGTCCGCAAGTGTTATTTTGGACCAGTTGGTGTCATTGTTTAGTACTGATAGTCGTCTTTTTATTGTTTGTATTAAACGCTCTATCATTCCTGTTGCTCGGTGGTCTCCTACTGGGGCTAGTATTAGTTTTATGTTATTGTTTTTGCAGTATATTTCAAACTGTCTTGATTTAAATGATTGTGCTTGGTCACATCTTATGTTTCTAGGTATGCCGTGAAATTTTATTTATTTATCGAGAAAGTCTATTGCAGTTTCTGCATCACAGTTGTGGTATACCTTTGCGTGTGGGTACCTCGAGTATCTGTCAACCGATGCTAGTATATATGATTCTTTGTTTTTTTCATCGAGTACTGGTCCTGCGAAATCCATTTGGACTTCTTCGTTTGGTTCTGATAGCTGTGGGAGTTTTGATATTTTGTTTTTAGGTATGATTGGTTTTAAGTTCTTACCTATTTTGATACACGGTTGGCAGTTTTGTGTTAGTGTAACTATTTCGCGGTGTATGCGTGGAAACCAGATTAAGTTGGCCAAATGCATCATTCCACTTTGTCCCGGATGTTTTCTGTGGATGGAGTTCATTATCGGTTTTCTCAGTTGTGTCGGAATGTAAAGTTTGCCGTCGTAAGTTATGCATCCGGATGGAGTTACGCCCAGGTCACGTTTGATTGAATGCCAATAGCGGCTGAAGTGCTTGAGTGTTGTCCAATCTTTGTCTTGTATGATTTGTTGTAGGCTGCGGCTTTGGGGGTCTGATTTCGTTGCTTCGGCTATGAAATCTTCTCCTAGTACTTGGTGCAGGTTTTTTAAGTAGTCTGGGGCTTCGTCGTAATTAATCTCGGTGAATGGGTTGTATTGTTGTCTGGAGTTCAGTGGTGTTCGTCCGAGGCCTAAATTATTCGTCTCTTCTGTTTGTGTAGCTATTGTGTTTTTGATGTTTGTTGATTCACCAGTTGGTGTTTCCATTTTCGTCTTTTTTGTTTGTCTTGGTCGTTTTCTGATTGGAATGTTGCTTGTCTCTCTGTCTGGTCTTCCCCGTGTGGTGATGTAAACTTTGGATGGTTGTTGTGTAGCTGTATTTTGTTGGACTAAGTGTATTTTGTTCTTTAGTGTGTTTTCGAAAGAGTGTTTATTTGATATGTAAGGCGTAAATGAGAGCGACTGATTTCTATCGTTGAATTGGCAAAAAGCGTGTTGCTTTTGTGCGTTGCGTTGAGAATGGTTTGTGACGTCATTATGTGTGTTTATTGCGCGCGCTTTCTGATTGGTTAATCTTCTTTGGTTTGATGCTAGTATATATTTTAGTGATGTTATTATGTTAATTACGTGGTTTTCGTTCATATTTTCACCAGTTGGTGGTGAGTTTGGGTGGCGGCTGAGGTAGTCGGCGAACCCCATGTTTTTGCCGGATATGTGTTCGACTTTGAAATGGAAGGGTAGTAGTCTATCTACCCATCTTGTGAGTCTGCTTTGATAGGTTTTGTTTCCTCTGTTGTTTTTCAGAGCGGAAAGTAAAGCCTGATGATCCGTTTGGAGGGTGAAGTGTGATCCGAAGAGATAATATTTGAAATGTTCAAGTGACCACACTACTGCTAGTAGTTCTAGTTCGTTTATGCTATACCTTTGTTCATTTTTGTTAAGAAACCTACTGGCGTATGCAATGGGGTGCCAGTTATTATTTTCTTTTTGTTCTAGGCATGCCCCCAGTCCTTCTTTGCTGGCGTCGCATTTTACTCGGGTTTCGTTATTGATGTTGAAATGTTTTTGTTCTACTATCTTTTGAATTGCATTTTTTATGTTTTGGAATGCAATGGAGTGTTTTTCGTTCCATTCTTGTTTTTTCTTAGATGTTGCTGACGATAGTAATGGTCTAATTGGTGCTGATAGTGTTGCAAGGTTTGGTATGAATTTAATTAAGTGGTGGATGCTGCCCATAAATGATCGTAATTGCTTAAGCGTTTTTGGATTTTCCAATTGGATAATTGCGTCGGTTTTACGCTTGGTTGGTTTTAGTCCTTCGGAGTTAATTTTGTACCCTAACCAAATTATTTCGTTGAGGCCGAACTCACATTTGTGTAAGCTTATTGCTAGGTTTTCTTCGTTTAACCTGTGGAGTGTCTTGTCGATCTCTGCTTCGTGTTTTTCTATTGTGCCTTTTGTTATGATTATTATGTCGTCTAAGAAGGCATTTGTTGACTCTAGCCCTTCTAGTGTTGTGTCCATCATTTTTTGAAATGTTGCGGGAAGGTCTGTTAATCCATAAAACCCGTTTAGGAATTTGTATGTGCCTGTTGCGCTCCCCCCTAATATGTTGAAGTTGCAGTGTTTTTGTGTATCTGGGTGGAGAGGTAATTGGCTATATGCGTATTTGAGGTCTATTTTGCTAAGTATATTTTTCCCTCTTGTGATTTTAATTTGGATATTTTCATACCTATTTTATCCATTAGGTGGTCTATACTTTGCATTTGGTATTTGTTTTTGTGTATCGCATCATTTAGTATTTTGGAATCGAGTGCTATTTTTATTGATTGATCTGATTTTACTGTTATGACTACGGGGCTGATGAAATGTTCGTCTGAGCATTTCATCAATTTTTGGATTTGTTTATCGTCAATTAATTTTTTAAGTTCTCTTTCGACTTTTTCTGTCAGGTGGAGTGGTATTCTTCGTCCTTTGTGTTGTGTTGGTTGGAAGTCTTTTTTAAATGTTGATTTTGCCACATGGCTTTGATCTTCCTAGTCTGGTGCATAAGTGTGGGTATTTGTTGGATATCCATTTGGATATTCGTTGGTGTGTGTCTGAAATATTTAATAATTTATTCTCACCTTTGATTGTTGTTGTCATTGTTAGACGTAGTCCCAATTTTTCCATGATGTCCCTCCCCATTATGTTGATTGTGTTGTTGTTTACCAGTAGTATTGTGCAGTTGGTTGCGTATGATGAGCCTGATTTGATGTCCACTTGGATTGTGCCGATGATTTCTATTTTGTTGTTGTTGAAACATCTGAATTCTCCAATCGATTTACTTGGTTGCTTTATCGTTGTTTTATTGTTGACTAGTAATTTTTGTGCATTATCAATGTTCATGAAGCTACGTGGGCTTCCTGTGTCCGCAAGCCATGATATCTGATGATTGTTTGTGTTGGTCTTTATCCAGAATTCTCCTCTGTTTGATTTATTCAGATTCGATACTTTTTCGTCCGTGAAATTGATGGTTTTTATGAAATTAATGTTTTGCCAGTCCTCCATCATCTCTCTTATATAACAGGTCGATTCCGGGTCGATTGTTTCCTCTGATTCGTTTTGTTCTTCTGTCTCCGTCTCCTCGTTTATGTTTCTTATTTTTTGTTGTCGTTGTCTTTGTGCCAGTTGGTTGTATCTTTGATTGTTCTGTGGCGATGTGTTTGCTGGTTGTGTTCTCTGGTATGATCTTGGTGTTGGGCGTGGTGGTATGTCGGATCTGCATACTTTTGCAAAGTGGCCGATTTTCTTGCAAATGCGGCAAGCTTCGTTTTTTGCGGGGCAGACGTTTAGGTGTCCTGGAAGAAATTTGTTTCCGCACCTTCTGCAATTTTTTATTTGTCCTGTTTGTGGGGTTGGTAGGATTGGTACTCTGTTTTGTTTCTTTATGTATTGTATCTTTTCGAACCATGGGTTATATCTGAGTGATGATGTTTGTGGTGATTGTGAGTTGTTCATTTTTTGTTGGTTGGCCTGTCCTCTTTCTCTTGCTAGTGCATAGTTTAATGTTTCAGTTGGTGATCTGTCCTCTGATAGTAAGTCCATTTGGATTTGTTGGTTGCGCATTCCTTGTATGAATATGCTTTTTACTAAGCTTTCTTCGAGGTGTTCCCAGTTACATAGGGCTGCTTGTTTTGTTATTCGTGAATGAAATACTTCGAGTGATTCCACTTCCTTTTGTTGGCATCTGAAGAACTGGAATCTATCGAATGTTTCGTTCCTTTTTTGTGTAAATGATTCTTTTAGTTGTTCAACGAGTGCGTCAGTTGTGCATTTTTGTAAGTCTGTGTGAGGAAATTTTTGATGGAATATGTTTGTTGCTTGTGCTCCTAGTGATAGGTAGATTAGGATTTTGCTTTATTGTCAGCTTCATCCCATGTGATGTTGTCCACCATTGGTCCTTTTTCTTCTATGGCTTTACAATCGTTTTGCCAGTCGGTTCTTCTTTTTTGGTTCCGCTGTTCGCGTTGTCTTTTCTCTGCGGTTGTTTCATCTGGTTGGGGTGGTTCATAGTGTGGTTGTTGTGGATAATCTAGATCTTCTATTTCCGGTTTTGGTTGTAGCAATTTTTCTATCTGTATGTTTTCCTTTACCATGATGGTTAATTTGACTGTTGCTATCCACTTGTCCCAGTCTAGGTCTGGTTGGTGTCCTTTCTCCCAAAAGAAGTTAACTCCAAGGGGAGATCTTGCCATTAGTGACTGCGCCATGTCGTATGAGATATGGACGGAATGAGAAAAGAGCAAGTTTGTAACTTGAATTCACAACTTTCTTCTTAAACGCTTAAGGCAGAACTGCGTTTTTCTCTTCACGCGTTGCGTGGTTTAGACAGAGTACCAGTTGGCACTATAGAGAGTGGTGTTAAACAAAGCTGTCACTCATACTTACAACTGTTATCACCTATTGGTGATATGAATATAACTAGCAACTTAACAGAAAGATTGAGTTCATTCCAGTTGGAATATAAATATAAGTATTATAGTTTAACAGAGTTTATATTAGTACGTAATATGCTTGGTTGCGCTTTCTTCCATCACCACAATTATTGTTATTATTACTATTATTTTTATTATTATTATTAATATTATTATTATTATTACTATTATTATTATTGCATACACACACATGTATATATATATATATATATATATATATAAATATAAATATATGTATATGTATTTATTTATTTATTTATTTATAAAATATATATATATATATATATATATATATATATATACATATATATATATATATATAATATATATATATATATATATATATATATATATATATGTATATATATATATATATATATATATATATATATACATACATATATATATATATATTTATACATATATATATATATATATATATATATATATATATAAATAAATGTATATATGTGTGTTTGTAGGTTTTTATTTATTTATTTATAATAATAATAATAATAATAATATTAAATTAGTTCTCGAGTTTATACCATTGCTTGCATTCATAAATTTACAAACAACAAAACATAACCCGAAAGGACATCAAAAGGTCGCTAGACCTGTCAAGTGATGCCTTTTAATTCTTCTCAAAGTCTACTTATTTGTTAATTCAAACCCTCTAAAATCATTTTTTACCCTGGTAATACCACTTTCCAATCAAACTTAGAAACTCCTAAGATAATGTTTAATAAGAATGCCAATTTTACAAAAAAAAATATATATAAAAATGCAGCTCGCTTTATTCCTTACCAAAAAAGGTTAACAAAAAATCTGTTATCTATAATAAATGAGTCTCTAAAACAATATAAAAAAGTTTGCTAAATCCTGTGCACCAAATGAGCATAGTTTTTGAACAATACTTTCATCCATTTTAGTTAAAACATTATATAAGCGTCTTAATCTATTTATGAGTGACTTGTTTCTTTGCTTCGTTTGCAAATATTTTGTTTTGACTAGATGAGTTCTTTCATTTATTTGAATATTTTCTTCAATCAATTCCGGAAATGAGTTATTTAAAAATTTGCTTGGATGTTCATGGCGGAGAATTTTTGACAGTAATTTTATCAGTTCATATATGTGTAACTCTTTAACAGAAAACAACTTATGTTTACATCGCAGTTCGTCAATGCTTTGGAATCTCTTAGCTGAAAATAACAAACGAAAAATTCTGCTTCGCCGCCACTCTAATTTTTGAAGATCGCTTTTATTGGCCACTCCATACAACAAAACCCCGTACTGTAATACTGGTTGAACGTAAACTTTGTATAGTCGGACTAGTATGTGTCTATTGAAAAAATTTTTAAACTGATAGATTGCCGCTGTTAATGATTTCATCCGACTAATTATTTTCTCAATGTGTGATTTGAAGCTCAGTTTACTATCTATGTATACACCCAAGTACTTAATGTGGTCGACGAAGTCGATGTTGTAATCATGAATTTTTATTTCAGGTATTTCATTAGTAGCACCAAAACTTATAGCCTTGCATTTATCTCTATTTATTGCTAACTTATTTGATTCCATCCAAACTGACACATTTTCTATTGTATCATTAATTCCATCATCCACCTTTCCGTAAATATTTGTATCATCAGCAAACATATTTACATTACAGTTTGTACAAAAAGCAGGCAAATCGTTTACGTAAATCAAGAACAGAAGTGGCCCTAAAACAGAACCCTCCGGTACACCGCAAGAAATGCTTTCAAAGGATGATAGCTGCTTGCTAACTGAAACACATTGTTGTCTGTTGGTCAAATATGAATTAAGAATGTCATAAATTTTCCCCTCAAACCATACGCAAAACATTTTTGGAGCAAAATTTCATGACTCACAGTATCAAAAGCCTTCGATAAATCAATAAAAACTCCATAGTAACTTTCTTTCGAACACAAAGAAATGCTTATCGTTTCAACAACCTCCGACAGCGCATCAATTGTGTTTTTCTTTGCCTGATATCCAAATTGAGCCTTGTTTATTACTGAGTATTTGGACAAAAAAGAAATGAGCCTTTACTGTAGACATTTCTCAACAATTTTTGTAATAACTGGGAGTAGTGATATTGGTCTGTAATTACCGAACTCGTTTTCGTTACCATTTTTGTACAGAGGTATAACATTGGCAATTTTCAGAGTTCTAGGGAAATGGCCCTCATCAAAGCAACGATTAATTAATTTTGCAAATGTTTCACACACGCTTGGATTGATGAACTTTATCAGTTGATTTGAAATGTTATGCAAATCAGAGGAAGTTTTTTGGGCATTTGCTTGATAATTTCAAAAACTTCTTTGGCTGTGACATTAGTTAAAAACATGGAATTTTCTAACTTTCTGACCCGGCTTAGATCCGACGGCAGACCACAACTTTCAGATAGTTTCTTTCCTATTTCAACAAAATATTTATTGATTTCATCAGCATTCAGATTGTCAATAATTTTTTTTATTTTCGTTCCCTTAATATCGTCTATTATTGAAAACAAACTTTTATTTTTGTTAGCCTTTCCTTCAATTTTTTGTTCGTAAAATTCTATTTTTGCTTTTTTCGTTAGGTTTTTTAAACAATTACGCACTTTATTATATTTTTCTCTATTTTCGGCAGACTGTTCGTTGTTCAATCTTTGGTAGGCTTCAAGTTTTTTAAGACTGAGATTTTTGATCTGGTTATTCAACCAAGGTTTATTAACCTGTTTGAATTTTTCGTTAGTGTGCTTTCCGAACTGTTGCAAGGGTACATGACGATCCAACTCCTCGTTTATTACCCTCATTAAATCCGTAAAACTGAAATCTAAATCAGAAGATAGATATAGTTTACTTTTCGTTCCCAGTTTTTTTGCAATACTGTAATTTAAATCTAACCTGAGTTCCCTATTTTGAAGTTTTTTAGGGGCCTAAAAAGAAATTTTTCCTTTGGTTTTTCCGGATCAACCATTGTTTCCTTGCAGCTCAATTCTACTCCTCTGTAGTCAGAGATCATTGTATCCTTCACATTTACTGAGGCTTCAAAATTCGCGAAAAAATATCAATGCATGTTGCCGTACAAGAAGTGACTCTTGTCGGTTCTGATCTATTCTTTAATTGCAGTCCTGTACAAGAGAAAAAAATCCAAAACCTTAGCAATTTTGTTCGTTTGTTCAATTACATTTATATTGAAATCACCACAAAAAAACTTGCAAACTCTCCGGTTTGATAGTGAATTTATCAAGGTGCTCTTCACAAACGTTTATGTACTCATCTATACCATAATTCGGAGTTTTATAACCAACAGTTATCACTTTTTCATTTTGATATCCTAACAGCCCAACTGTCAACAATTGTACGTGCTCATTGTTTGTTATTGCTTTAATTTGAACTTTGATGCCTTTCCGAATGAAAAATCCTACACCTCCAACTCTTTTTTCTCTGTCACTCCTCAACAACTGGCCATATCCATTCCACTGGTAAGCATTTTGGAAAGTATACTGGTTGCACCAGGTTTCTGTTAATGCAATCACATCAGGTTTTAGTTTCTCTTGGTTTATAAATTGATCTAGCTCTTAAAATTTTCTATGAATTGATCTTAAATTTTGAAGTAATATTCTAAAAGTCATTTAGAGAGTCCAAGAAGTATTCTGACAAAATTGCAGCCATAAAACCATTGCTTTTCTCTTTTTTTTCTGTCTTTTTTCGACTCAGTCTTTCCTGCTGCCGCGGAATCGCAGTGCAGACCAGAAAAACTCAAGCATTAATTGAGAAAAAAAGATTAAACTACTTTAGAGGATTATAAGAGGACTTAAAAGAGACTGAAGCCGCGGAAATTGCAGTACTTCAGACTAAATCGTGTTCTGAGCCCAAGTTCTATTAGTGACACAACAAATTTTAAAAGTTCACTGAACTTGCAGCAGGTCGCGGAAATCGCAGTGCCTGATGCAAGTTTTTGTATATGAAGAAGTAAAAAGAAAAACATATATATAAAATATATGATTACAATAATGCCTGAAGCCGCGGAAATCGCAGAACCTCATGCAGTAAATTTTGAAAAAAACGAAAACCAAAAGCACGGAAAGCTTAAACAAAAAAATAAGCTAAATAAAAAACGAAGAAAATTTAGTTAAAAAATAGATTTTAATTTTTTTATCCTCGTTTCAACTTTGAGAAGTAAGTTGAGATGAAACTTGTATAACAAAACACAGATAATTTTGCACACATGTGTTGTTTCTTCAACACTTCAGACGTTAACAAAATTTTTTAATGAGTTATTCTCAGTTCAAACTTTTTCCAGCACTTTAATTGGCTTTTCCAATTACGAAGATAGCTTTCTTTTGTTCAGGAGAGAAAGATGCAAATAGCCGATCAGCACGTTCATCATCAGTCAATCGAAGTAGTCGCTTTGGTTTACGGAAACCAGTTATTTGGTCTGGTCTACGATTCTGCTCTCGCACAATTGGATTTTTTACATTTTCCAATTCGTTAACATCATTTACTTTTACAAGTTTTTTTTCTCCCATCTCCTTGATCACACAATACGGACACAGTGCAGTTATTAGTGCTTGTTATGAGTCCCTTGCCTTCTGCGAGTTTCTTGATATAAACATCCATTGCAGGTAATCTTTCTCGTACGTAAATATTCTTTTGATTTATTTCGTTTTCTTGTCCTTTGAGATACCTTCGATTCGCATATATCTGGTTTTTATCACGAAAGTACAAAAGCTTGACGATCACAGAAGCCATCAGACCTTTTTCTTCGGCTCGACCAGGTAGTATATGACACGCTTTGATTTTACTCGGTTCCAGTTCGTAACGCAGAAATTTTTTAATGAAAGAAACAATCAGTTCCAGTAATGCATCATCATCAACGGTTGGGTCAAACGGTGGATTATCAATAATCATTGAGTCCTTACTCGTGTATCTTTCTTGTTCCCGAACACGCATTTCTAACTCTGAGCAAAAATCCCTAATGTTTTTGAATTGCACACTAACCTCGCTCTGGGTTTTTTTAATTCGCTTATAATGGTACTCACGACCTGCTTCGTACTCTCATCCTGGATAGTCTCCATTAATTGTAATAACTTGGCATCCATCCTGACAAAATAATCTGGAAATTAAGTAGTAATAAAGTCCAAAAAAGTATGATTTACTGTGTAAATTGAGATTAATTTTTTTTGGAATGGCGCAATTCTGTCAGAATATAATATCTAGGCCTTCATACGATTTCTAAATGTACATAAATAATAGCTGTTACAATCTTTAACTTTTTAATTTATACGGAAAAGAAAAGGTTTGAATGTTTAAATCTTGAAATCTGCTTTAAAAGATCAATGAGAAATGGCTTTTTTTTCGCTTTAAACGAGCAAAAAGTTCAAGCAAGAAAGCTAAAAGAACAATCAACTGTTTAGGAATAGTTTAACTATATATATTTATATATATATATATATATATATATATATATATATATATATATATATATATATCATGAGCTAAACGCTCATGGTTCTCTCCTAGGTATTTCGGCAAAAAGGATAATGATTTAAAAAGTTTGCGATGCCAAATTCAAACAGGTGCAATTTTGAGTGACCAAATTGGCAAAAAGAAAAAGGAAAGAGAAAGAGAGCAGTTGGCTATTACATGGCTATTATATGTCAAACCATTTGGACTTGCTGCCAGACTCTGTCGCTGGCTGGCCCTTTAAGAGAAGTCTCTCAATATCCGAGTGATAGAGAAATTGAGAGAGTGTTACTCACTGTTATTAGCATCGTTGATTCCTGTCTTCATGTACTCCCCAGCTGAGTTCTGGATGTAATTAAGAACAACCCGGGTCGAGGTTTTTGGGTAAATTTTCGTAAGAAATGCGGTGAATGCGGTGAATTTTCGTAAGAAATGCGGTGATTGCGGTGAATGCGGTGAAAAAAAATAATTCACCGCTTTTCACCGCATTTCTTACAAAAATTCACCACCAAATTCACCGCATTTCTTACAAAAATTCACCGCATAGACTATTATGGCAAAATAATGTAAGAAATGCGGTGAATGCGGTGAATGCGGTGAAAAAAAATAATTCACCACATTTCACCGCATTTCTTACAAAAATTCACCGCATATGGTTTCCAAAAGTTTACTCAATCTGATTTAAATTCACAAGAATTAACAAACAAGTAAGTGACAGCTGGCGCAGTGGAATAAGCATTGGAAGGCATGCAGGAGGTCAGAGGTTCGAACCCGTGTAGGGACGATTCTTTTTTGTAAGAATACTGAGAACGCGGTGAAAAAAATAATTCACCGCGATTCACCGCATTCACCGCAAAAAGATGTAAGAAATACGCGGTGAAAATTATTTTTTTTCACCGCATTTCACCGCATTTCTTACGAAAATTCACCACCAAACCTCGACCCGGGAAGATACACAAACACAACAGCACACCTCGGCCCTGAGTTCCTGTAGTTGTTATCACACGCCAGTATGATCTAATCATTAAATATAATTATAATTTTTTTTATTATTATTATTATGTAACAACCCAACTGTTTTTTTATTATTACAAAAATATATCAGTCATCAATTGTCTATATTTCCTCTTAATTTACAAGTCCCAAAGAAAACTTTGGTTCTTAAAATTTGTTTCATAATTAAAAACTAAGTTTATAACCAGACTTTGGAATTCTTTCTTACTGAAAGAAATCATAAACGAGCAGAAATTTTTAAACGCGGTAAAAATGAGCAAAAATTTTTAAAACGAGGTAAAAACGAGCAAAGAGTTTTAAAACGAGGTAAAAACGAGCATAATTTCTAAAAACGAGCTAAAGTCTGATCATGACCGATTTTAGTCTGGATGGGTCTGATCATTAACGCACACCTCGACCTGGGAAATCCATCCATCCCTCTTCTATCAAAATTTAGCCCACTTTTCCTTTTGTGCACCCCCCACCCCCCCCCCTGATTAGTGGATGCATATTATTTGTACCGTGAGTATTGTATATATGGTGACCTCTGCAACATAGAGTCGCGATACGGTAATTCCCTTTATGTGTACACTACTCGATATTCACTTCTTTTATATTTCTTATATTTTTATTCACTTCTATCATTTCTTGTCTCACTTAGTGCAAACCACTAGTACAGAGTTAAGCTGGTAATTATCAATTATCAGACGGATAGTTCGGGTTCTATCCTCACTGACTCCAGTGAACGTATCCCAGATACTAGTATAAACCTATCGTGACCGTGTAACAAGCACGTAAAATCAACTTGCAAAAATAAACTTGAACAAAAAAACCAGCTTAACTCTTTTATAAATTTTAAATTTTGCTAATATTATATAAAAATTAATTGCAAAATCTAAACTCACCATTACAACTTTTAATACCTTTATCATCAATTGGATCAATAGCTATTTTATATTGTTCTTTAGTTTCTAAATGATGTTTATTACTATCAATAGTATAATTAGTTACTTAGTTTTAGCTTCATATATAGCATTAGTAAAATCTTCAATTGTAATCTGTTTTTTAATAGTGGCTTTAGTTATTCCTTTTAACTTTTTCTCGTCTTCTCTTTTAACAGTATTGTAACAATATGCTTAAGCTTTAAGGAAGCATGCTTCTATGAAAGTATCATTAGGTAATTCATCCTTCATCTTACCTAACTCATTATTATGTAAAATATCTTTTATCTTATTCATTTCAGTATCTATATTACTATCTAAAAGAACATTTATATTTATAAATATACTATCTGTATCTGTGTAATGATAACTACAATTTAACTCTTTCTCAAAGTAATCATATATAGCTTTATAAATGAGTAGTTTAGCTTTTTCTAATATAACAAATCTAATATAATTAAACTTATCTAATTTAACATTACCTCTTGTTTTATGTACAGCTACTAGATTGTCATCAAACTCTACAGCATATTTAAAAGTTTTAAAAGTAATATTTTCTACTAATTTAATATTTCTATCTACTTCATTAACTAACTCTACATCTTGTCTATTATATACATTCTCTATTGTTTTTCCTTAGAAAGCATTATTCATTTACTTAAAGAATACATCCCCAAATTTATCACCCTTCGCTTTAGCTTCTTTTCTTTTCTTAATAATAAACTCAATATAAGGTTTTAACCATTCACTCTTACTATATTCTAAGTTTTGCTCAGTTTTAATATCTTCCAATCTTAAACCATGATCTAAATACCAATCTAACATCTCTTCATCTATTGCATAATCTGTTAATTTTTAAAACGAGGTAAAAACGAGCAAAGAGTTTTAAAACGAGGTAAAAACGAGCATAATTTCTAAAAACGAGCTAAAGTCTGATCATGACCGATTTTAGTCTGGATGGGTCTGATCATTAACGCACACCTCGACCTGGGAAATCCATCCATCCCTCTTCTATCAAAATTTAGCCCACTTTTCCTTTTGTGCACCCCCCACCCCCCCCCCCCCTGATTAGTGGATGCATATTATTTGTACCGTGAGTATTGTATATATGGTGACCTCTGCAACATAGAGTCGCGATACGGTAATTCCCTTTATGTGTACACTACTCGATATTCACTTCTTTTATATTTCTTATATTTTTATTCACTTCTATCATTTCTTGTCTCACTTAGTGCAAACCACTAGTACAGAGTTAAGCTGGTAATTATCAATTATCAGACGGATAGTTCGGGTTCTATCCTCACTGACTCCAGTGAACGTATCCCAGATACTAGTATAAACCTATCGTGACCGTGTAACAAGCACGTAAAATCAACTTGCAAAAATAAACTTGAACAAAAAAACCAGCTTAACTCTTTTATAAATTTTAAATTTTGCTAATATTATATAAAAATTAATTGCAAAATCTAAACTCACCATTACAACTTTTAATACCTTTATCATCAATTGGATCAATAGCTATTTTATATTGTTCTTTAGTTTCTAAATGATGTTTATTACTATCAATAGTAGAATTAGTTACTTAGTTTTAGCTTCATATATAGCATTAGTAAAATCTTCAATTGTAATCTGTTTTTTAATAGTGGCTTTAGTTATTCCTTTTAACTTTTTCTCGTCTTCTCTTTTAACAGTATTGTAACAATATGCTTAAGCTTTAAGGAAGCATGCTTCTATGAAAGTATCATTAGGTAATTCATCCTTCATCTTACCTAACTCATTATTATGTAAAATATCTTTTATCTTATTCATTTCAGTATCTATATTACTATCTAAAAGAACATTTATATTTATAAATATACTATCTGTATCTGTGTAATGATAACTACAATTTAACTCTTTCTCAAAGTAATCATATATAGCTTTATAAATGAGTAGTTTAGCTTTTTCTAATATAACAAATCTAATATAATTAAACTTATCTAATTTAACATTACCTCTTGTTTTATGTACAGCTACTAGATTGTCATCAAACTCTACAGCATATTTAAAAGTTTTAAAAGTAATATTTTCTACTAATTTAATATTTCTATCTACTTCAATAACTAACTCTACATCTTGTCTATTATATACATTCTCTATTGTTTTTCCTTAGAAAGCATTATTCATTTACTTAAAGAATACATCCCCAAATTTATCACCCTTCGCTTTAGCTTCTTTTCTTTTCTTAATAATAAACTCAATATAAGGTTTTAACCATTCACTCTTACTATATTCTAAGTTTTGCTTAGTTTTAATATCTTCCAATCTTAAACCATGATCTAAATACCAATCTAACATCTCTTCATCTATTGCATAATCTGTTAACTTTAGCTTTAACTTCTCATTAGGTTTACAACCTTTCTTTTTATTTTCACTTTGATAGTCTGTAAACTGATCAAAGTTAGCTTTTGTTTTTTCAGGAAATTTAGCATTAACTTCTCATTAGGTTTACAACCTTTCTTTTTATTTTCACTTTGATAGTCTTAAACTGATCAAAGTTAGCTTTTGTTTTTTCAGGAAAGAATGGATACTTGTTTGTCTTTACTTTCACCTCATCATTATACTTTACATCAATAGTATAGACATAACATTTTGTAGTGCTAGAGCTAGAATAATCGAGAATGTCACTTACTTTGATCTCACCAGTAGGTAAAGGTTGAACCATAGAAGAGGCGTATAATGAGTTGAAGTCTAAATACTTTAGATAATTCTCTTTCCCAGTATACTCAGGATCTATCTGTTTATTCATGCATTTTACATGACAATCACCTAAAACTAAAGCTAACCCAGCTCTAATACCATGTTGTATTGTATCATAAATATTAACTATTTTTTCTTTATAATACTTAAGTCTAACATTAGTATAATTCAACCCACACAAACAGGTTAACCCAGGAGTAGAATATGTGTAACATCGATCTATTTCATAATATTCTAAGGACATAGCTCTAAATTTCTCAAATAAATCAACTGATAACAATAAATCTGTTTTAAGATATAACATCATATAATCCTTTATTGTCTCACATTTAGTATTTTTCCAACAATCGATTGCTTGCTCATATTCTTGATCTATATTACCACTTTATTTCAACTTAGAATAGAATGCTTCCTTAGGTGGTAATGTTGTTTCATGTAGTTTATCTATACTATCAAACCATTCATGTGGGAATATACCTTTACGTCTTTTTAAGCCACATTTATTTAATGTTATACATTCTTCATTAATCAATGTCTTACTTATAGCACCTAAAGTAAGTGGATGGAAGAACCTAAACATATCTAGCGCTTTAGCATTACCCATATCAATACTAATATAACTCTCATCAGTTTTACTTAATAATTTAAGTCTAATGGGACTCCGTCTATGGTATTTCTCACACATCTTCTTTGCTAGTTTAGTTATAAATAGGTGATTATCATAATTAGAAGAATTGAATGCCTACATTGGTACAAAATTATTCTTAGCTTGGAGGTTACATTTATTGTGAGCATATCCTCTAAATTTACCATTTAGATGATCATGATCTCTAACAATGTCATTACCTAAGTTCTAATTACAATAGTAACATCTACTATATAATGGAGTAATACTATCTTCTTTCAATGGAATATTTATACTAAATAAATCTTTAAATAATTTGTTATAATAATCTACTCTTTCTACAAACCAATCAACTACTTTTTCTCCACAATAATACTCATAATCGTCTTCTAATATATCATGATAGTCACTTTTTATATATAAACCACAAGCAAAAGGAATGTGTTTTTTGTTTTTATTATACATTTAAAATCATAATACATAGCAATTGGTACTCTATTCTTACAATGGAGCTTATCAAACTTTAGGTAATCATATTTATGGAATGTTCTTCTACCTATATGTTCCTATGTATTACATAAATCCAATTGTTTATTTAATGCATCTTCTGTTCTAAATGATACACAACATTTTAGACATGGATAACATTTATGTTTATATGTTGTTCTTAATAGGATTCATTTTTATAGGACAAGTTTTGAATAAAATATTATTCAAAAAGGTTTTCACCAATATAAAAAATATTAGTACCAAATGCAATAATTGTAAAAATAAAGCTTGGTGTTGGAGTTGTGATGAATGCCAAAGTAAACCTTTATCATGTTTTGTATGTGATGAAAATATAACATATAGAGAAAGACATAATCACATGAGTAAGCATTATAATGATCCAGATCAATATTTAGCATGTAAAAAGTGCAATGTAAATAAACATATCTCTCACTATAGATTCAAAGAAGTTTAGTCCTATTAAAATGTTACTTGCGTTCCCGTTATTTTTTTATGTTGATACTTATTAATATAATTGCTTATTGGAATTATGATAAATATTCTGATTTAAGGAAGCGATTCAAAGGATAAAGGAATGTTTTACCAGAACCATTTGAAAAAAAAACTTAATTTTATTATTTATGGCCCATCTAATTCTGGTAAAACCACTTTAATAAAAGATTATTGTGGTTTGTATGACACTGTTGATGTATTTTGTATTGATGACGGTGAGTGGAAGGGATATAATGTATATGGTGTTGATGATTTAAAATTATTAGAGAATTTAGATAGTTTTGCTAATAGTCTTATTATATTTGATAATATGGGAGAAAACATTAGATTACCAGCTATAGATTCATTGTACTCTAAAGGTAGACATCACAATATTAATATAGTATGTGTAGGTCATACTGTAACAGATTTAAATGCAAAAGCAAGAGATAACACCCCAGCTATATATATTACTTTAAAAAGTTGACAACAATTCTTTGAAAGAGTACAAGAGAAGTTTAAAATTGATTCTAATCTATATACATTTAAACATTATAACTATGGTGTAATAAATTATAATACTACTAGCGACTATTATTTTGTGTTAGATAAAGACAAAAATTTTGTATATGATTCTAGAATAGGTGATATTGATATTGAGAAATTTGTTGATTATACAGAGGTTAAGGAAAAGGAAAATAATATACTAAGTAATTATTTAACACATATAATGATAGAACCATCACATATTAAACCAAAGGAAATAATGTTCTATTTTGAAGAACATTTAGAATTTAAGGGAATACATAAATCAATTAATTTATATAAATTAAACACATATATAAAAAGTTTACTTAGTGAGATACATAGCGGATATATAGTTTTGGGTGGTGCAATTAGTTTGTTTGGAATTGGATATAGTTACTTTCAAAGTAGTGGTAAACATAAGGATAATAATATTAATGGTAAAGATATAATGAACATAGATAAGGGAAAAAATAAAATAAAAATTGGTAAGAATATGTCAATAGGTTATGACATGACTGATAAAAATAAAATTGATCTCAATGATCCACTTACTATAATAAGTGCTTTAGCTAGTTGTCTTGTAGGCGTTTATGCAACTCATAATCATATTAATTCTAAATCTAAAAATGAGGGTAATATGTAGAGAATGTAATAATAAAATTGATACTGGTAGTGGTTATCCAGAACATGAGCTAATAGATCATTATAATATTTTTCATAAAAATTTAATGTTAAGATGCACGAAATGCGTGCAAAGAATATTTAGCGGTTATCACTTTTTGGATAAATGTAAAGATAAAAGTACTAACATTATAACATCAGTACATAGTTATATTGACTATACTAAATTTAATAATAGTACTGATAATATTGATAATAATAAAGATGATAAAGATGATGATTTAAATAAGGTTTTAATTGAACTGAAAGATAATATTAAAGAAGAATTAAAAGAATATATTAGGACTAATTTAAAGCAAGAGATCAATAATGAATTAAAACAGGAGATTAAAAATGAAATAAAAAAAGAAGTTAAAACGAAATAGAAGTAGGTGCTATAAATAATTTAAAGACTGATGTTGATATTAAGAATCCATCTAAAGAAATTAAATCAACTAGGACTAGTTGTTTTTGCATAATTGAAAAGAATAAAGATTGTTTTTATATGACTGGAGGTTTATGTAAAGAGTGTTCCTCTGAAAAGGTGCCATGTCCAATGTGTCACATTTTTCTAAATAGTTCTTCCCTTAGAAAACGTATGAAGAGACCACAAGTCAAATAGAAAGACAATTCTTAACAAAAAAATTAACTATAAGCCAAATATTTATGAGATAATTCTCTCATTATATTTTTTACTTTGTTAATTACAAATTACACAGAATAACACAGAATAACAAGGATAACTAGAATTATGTATTGAATTAGAATCTTAGTAATTCTGCACTGTGCGGAATTACTAAGATTCTAATTCAATCCATAATTCTAGTTATCCTTGTTATTCTGTGTTATTCTGTGTAATATGTAATTACAAAGTAAAAGATATCATGAGAGAATTATCTCATAAATATATGGCTTATAATTAATTTTTTATTAAGAACTATCTTTCTATTTTATATGTGGTCTCTTCATATGTTTTCTAAGGGATGACCTATTTAGAAAAATGTAACACATTGCACATGGAAACTTTTCAAAGGAACACTCTTTGCATAAACCTCCAGTATTATAAAAACAATCTTTATTCTTTTCATTTTTGCAAAAACAACAAGTCCTAGTTGATTTAATTTCTTTAGATGGATTCTTAATATCAACATCAGTCTTTAAATTATTTATAGCACCTCCTTCTATTGTAATTTTAAATACTTTTTTTATTTCATTCTTAATCTCTAGTTTTAATTCATTATTGATCTCTTGCTTTAATTTAGTCCTAATATATTCCTTTAGATATTCTTTAATATTATCTTTCAGGTCATTTAAAACCTTATTTAAATCATCATCTTTGTCATCTTTATTATTATCAATATTATCATTGCTATTATTAAAATTAGTATAGTCAAAATAACGATGTACTGATGTTATAAAGTTAGTAAGGTTATCTTTACATTTATCCAAAAAGTGATAACCGCTATATATTCTTTGCATGCATTTCGTGCATCTTACCATTAAATTTTTATGAAAAGTATTATAATGATCCATTAGTTCATGTTCTGGATAACCACTACTAATATCAATTTTATCATTACATTCTCTGCATATTACTCTCATTTTTAGGTTTAGAAATAATATGATTATGAGTTGCATAAATACCTACAAGACAACTAGCTAAAGCACTTACTATAGTAAGTGGATCATTGTGATCCTTTTTTTAATCAGTCATGCCATAACCTATTGACATATTCTTACCATTTTTAATTCAATTTTTGCCTTATCTATATTCATTATATCTATACCATTAATATTATTATCCTTATTTTTACCAATACTTTGAAAGTAACTATATCCAATTCCAAACAAACTAATTGCACCACCCAAATCTATATATCCGCTATGTATCTCACTAAAAACACTTTTTATATTTGTATATATTTTATATAAATTAATTGATTTATGTCTTCCCTTAAATTCTAAATATTCTTCAAAATAGAACATTATTTCCTTTGGTTTAATATGTGGTGGTTCTATCATTCTTTCTGTTAAATAATTACTTAGTATATTATATTCCTTTTCCTTAAACTCTGTATAATCAACATATTTCTCAATATCAAGATCACCTATTCTAGAATCATATACAACTTTTTTATCTTTATCTAATACAATATAATAGTCGATAATAGTATTATGATTTATTACACCATAGTTTTAATGTTTACAACTATATGGATTAGAATCAATTTTAAACTTCTCTTATACTCTTTCAAAGAATTGTTGTGAACTATTTAAAGTAATATATATACCTGGGGTGTATCTCTTGCTTTTGTATTTAAACCTGTTACAGTATGACCTACGCATATTATTTTAATATTGTGATGTCTACCTTTAGAATACAATGAGTCTATAGCTGGTAATCTAATGTTTTCTCCATTATCATCAAATATAATAAGACTATTAGCAAAACTGTCTAAATTATCTAATAATTTTAAATCATCAACACCATATACATTATATCCCTTCCACTCACCGCCATCAATACAGAATACATTAACAGTGTCATACAAACCACAATAATCTTTTATTAAAGTAGTTTTACCAGAATTAGATGGGCCATAAATAATAAAATTATGTTTTTTTTAAATGGTTCTGGTAAAACATTCCTTTATCCTTTGAATCTCTTCCTTAAATCAGAATATTTATCATAATTCCAATAAGCAATTATATTAATAAGTATCAACATAAAAAAATAACGGGAACGCAAGTAACATTTTAATAGGACTAAACTTCTTTGAATCTAAATTGAGAGATATGTTTATTTACTTTGCACTTTTTACATACTAAATTTTGATCTGGATCATTATAATGCTTACTCATGTGATTATGTCTTTCTCTATATGTTATATTTTCATCACATACAAAACATGATAAAGGTTTACTTTGGCATGCATCACAACTCGAACACCAAGCTTTTTTTTACATTTGTCGCACTTGGTACTAATCATTTTTATATTGATGAAAACTCATTTTAATAATTCCAAACCCATGGACAAGTTCAATCTCAATCTCAATCTCAATCTCAATCTCAATCTCAATTTGGTGGGGGACAAACTCAATCTCAAAGCGAACAAGTTCAAAGTGAACAAGATAAACCTTATGAAATTCAATGTAGTTCCACAAGCAAGGCGGTCCAAATGTTAAAAAAAATAAAGTAAGGGGAGAAATCAAACTAGTAGATAAAAAAGAAGAAGATCCTTTAGAGTCAATCAGAAGGTTTTATCTTAAAAATGAGGATGCAAAGAAGTCATATGATGAATATGTTGCTAAAACAAAACAAAGGGGCGATGATATGAAAAATCTAATGCGTGAGGCTGAGGCTAAATATCATTCAGACTTAGATCAGTCTAAAGATATAGATGTAGATTCAGTTCCATTGAGTGGTTACACCAATAAGGATTTAGGTTCTGATAAGGATAAGGATTCGTGTTCGGATACAGATTCATCAATTGATTTTACCACATCTAAGCCTAAAACAAATAAGTTTAAGTCTGAAGAATGTAATGAAGAATTAACTCTAAAGAATTATAACCGTCACATTCAATCACTTAAACATTAAAAGAATGAGCGATTGTATAATAGAAATAAAAATACTGAGGAAGATAAGAATGAGGGAATAAAAGTTACTAATAAAGATATAGAACAAAAGTTAGATGTGCAGTATCCTGGAGAAGGAATAAAGTTTTGTGATGGTTGTGATATGCATCTTGATAATAATACTGCTTATAATAAACATGTGACAACATTAAAACATAAGAATACTGTAAGATTGGTTAATGGGGAAATAATAAAGAATGGAAGTAAGTTTGATTGTGTAACATGCAAGACTACTCTGACTCAATATAGTGTGGATCAACATTTAAAAACAAAGATGCATCTAGATAATGTATAGATAAGGATGGTAAAGATGGTAAAGATGGTAAAGATAAGGATATAGATAAGGATATAACTAAGGATAATATAACTGAAGGATATTGCGATGTATGTAATACTAGATATAACAATAAAAATGAAAACAGTGGATCAGATGAACATAAAGAAAATGTGAAACAGAAAAAACTTGTTGATAAGAAGTGGAGAGATAAAGTTAGTGAGTTAGGATTAGATCATAACATGAAGCATAAACAAATAATAGTAATTAGTAGTAATTATGAAGATCCTAAATTCTTTAATATACTGGAGTCATTACATAATATACATCCCCATATTAAGTTTAACACCTTTGATGTAGTTAAGTATGCAAAACCTACGGATGATAAGTTAGAAGAAAACTAATTCACCTTTAGGTCAATGACTAGTCAATATAATGGTGCACATGACTTGGATTTATTGAATGAGGAACTAGAGACAAGAATGCAGGAACAGGAAAAGAAACAATCTGGATGGAGTATGCAAAGATTTATCAAAAGATCAATGTATATACATAGGTTTTATCCTAGTGGAGGATATGGTACTGAGTTACCATTCACATCTAGATATATACTTATCATACATAATAGTGATAATAAATGTTTACTATGGTGTCTAATTGCTTGTCTACATCCTGCACCACATAATCCCAGTAGAGTTAGTAATTATAATAAACCAGAATATTTTAATGAGACGAAATTACCAGATGGAGTTACACCTCCATATGATTAAAATCACTTAAGAAAATACAAGAACTAAATAAAGATAAAGTATTATTTATTTTATTCAATCTAAATAAAAATAAAACTATAAATCCTGTATTAATTAATCATAAAGACCCTAAAGGATGTAACATACTATACTGGGATAATCATTACTTCCTATGTAAAGATGTATCATTCCTATTAAGAACATCATACAAACATAAATGTTATCCATGTCTAAAATGTTGTGTATCAATTAGAACAGAAGATGTATTAAATAATTATTTGGATTTATGTAATACACAGAAACATATAGGTAGAAGAACACTCCATAAGGATGATTATCTAAAGTTTGATAAGTTCCATTATAAGAAAGGAGTACCATTTGCTATATATTATGATTTTGAATGTATAATAAAAAACAAAAAAACATATTCCTATTGCCTGTGGTTTAGATTGTGTTACTCCATTATGCAGTAGATGTTACTATTGTAATGAGAACTTGGGTAATGACATTGTTAGAAATCATGATCATCTAAATGTTAAATTTAGAGGATATGCTCACAATAAATATAACCTCCAAGCTAAGAATAATTTTGTACCAATGTATGCATTTAGTTCTTTTAATTATGATAATCACCTACTTATAACTAAACTAGCAAAGAAGATGGGTGAGAAACACCATGGACGAAGTCCCATTTGACTAAAAGTATTAAATAAAACTGATGAGAATTATGTTAGTATTGATATGGGTAATGCTAAAGCACTAGATATGTTTAGGTTCTTCCATCCACTTAGCTTAGATGCTATAAGTAAGACGTTTAGTAATGAAGAATGTATAACATTAAATAAATGTGGCTTAGAAAGACTTAAAGGTGTATTCCCATATGAATGGTTGGATAGTATAGATAAACTACATGAAACAAAATTACCACCTAAAAAAGCATTCTATTCTAAGTTGAAACAAAGTGATACTACAGATAAAGAATATAAACAAGCAATTGATTGTTGGAAAGATACTAAATGTGAGACAATAAAGGATTATATGATGTTATATCTTAAAACAGATTTATTGTTATCAGTTGATGTATTTGAGAAATTTAGAGCTATGTGTTTAAAATATTTTGAAATAGATCCATGTTACACATATTATACTTCTGGGTTAACCTGGTTGTGTGGGTTGAATTATACTGATGTCAGACTTAAGAATTATAAAGAAAAAACAGTTAATATTTATGATACAATACAACATGGTATTAGAGGTGGGTTAGCTTCAGTATTAAGTGATTGTCATGTAAATTGTATGAATAAACAGATAGATGCTGAGTATACTGGGAAAGAGAAATATCTAAAGTATTTAGACTTCAACTCATTATACGGCTCAGCTATGGTTCAAGCTCTACCTACTGGTGAGATCAAAGTATGTGACACTCTCGATTATACCATCTCTAGCTCTACAAAAGGTTATATCTATACTATTGATGTAAAGTATAATGATGAGATGAAAGAAAAGACAGACAAGTATCCATTCTTTCCTGAAAAGACAAAAGCTAAATTGATCAGCTTACAGACTATCAAGATGAAAATAAAAAGAAAGGATATAAACCTAATGAGAATTTATTGCTAAAGTTAACAGATTATGTAATAGATGGAGAGATGTTAGATTGGTATTTAGATCATGTTTTAGGATTGGAAAACATTGAAATTAAGCAAAAGTTAGAATATAGTAAGAGTGAATGGTTAAAAACTTATATTGAGTTTAATATTAAGAAAAGAAAAGAAGCTAAAGCTAAGGGTGATAAATTTGGGGATGTATTCTTTAAGTAAATGAATAATGCCTTCTATGGAAAAACAATAGAGAATGTATATAATAGACAAGATGTAGAGTTAGTTAATGAAGTAGATAGAAATATTAAATTAGTAGAAAATTTTACTTTTAAATATGCTGTAGAGTTTGATGATGATCTAGTAGCTGTACTTAAAAATAGAGGTAATGTTAAATTCGATAAGTTTAATTATATTGGATTTGTTATATTAGAAAAAGCTAAACTCTTCATTTATAAAGCTATATATTATTACTTTGAGAAAGAGTTAGATTGTAGTTATCATTACACAGATACAAATAGTATATTTATAAACATAAATGTTGCTTTAGATAGTAATATAGAAACTGAGTTAGGTAAGATGAAGGATGAATTACCTAATGATACTATCATAGAAGCATGTTTCCTTAACGCTAAAGCATACTGTTACAATACTGTTAAAAGGGAAGAAGAGAAAAAGTTAAAAGGAATAACTAAAGCAACTATTAAAAAACAGATTACAATTGAAGATTATAGTAATGCTATTTATGAAGCTAAAACTAAGTATGTAACTAATTATACCATTGATAGTAATAAACATCATTTAGAAACTAAAGAACAATATAAAATAGCTATTGATCCATTTGATGATAAAGGCATTAAAAGTTGTAATGGTGAGTTTAGATTTTACAATTAATTTTTATATAAATCTTAGCAAAATTTAAATTTATAAAAGAGTTAAATTTTTTTTTGTTCAAGTTTATTTTTGCAAGTTGATTTCACGTGCTTGTTACACGGTCTCACTAGATTTATACTAGTATCTGGGATACGTTCACTGGAGTCAGTGAGGATAGAACCCGAACTATCCGTCTAATAATTGATAATTACCAGCTTAACTCTGTACTAGTGGTTTGCACTAAGTGAGACAAGAAATGATAGATTTTCAATATAAAAGAAGTGAATATAGAGTACTGTTTATATATAAAGGGAATTAGAGTAATGTATATATGGTGATCGTATCGCGACGCTATGTTGCGGAGGTCACCATATATACTTTACTACCGTGACGTTTACATAATGAAAAATTTTGTAAGAAATGCGCTTAGATGCGCTGATTTTTCCTTACATGCGCTGAATACCGTACATAGTAATGCACTGAAATGTGCTAAAATGCGCTGAAACTTTGTATGAATTGCGCTGAAAACTTATTGTTTTTACGTTTTCTCAAAAGCGCTATTATTTGCTAAAGAGCGCCGAAAAAGTGCTGATACTTTTGAAAAAATTGTACTCAAAATGCGCTGAAATTATGCTGAAGTTGCGCTGAATTTTTGAATTTTCAATGCCTTTTCAATGTTTTAGCGCATTTCAGCGCATTCAGCGCGTTTCAAACATAATTTCAGCGCATTCAGCCCACTTCTTACAAAAACAATGTGCTGAAACACCGCTGACATCTCGATCCGGGAAGTGCGGATTTTAGTGAATAACAATTTCAAATTAAAAAGAGGGCATTGAATTATGCAAAACTGTGTGTAGTTAATTCAAATGAAAACCACACATTTTGTAACTTAATTTTCAACAGACAGAAGGCGTTGAACAGAAATTTCCACTTTGTTATTTTTGATGTTGTCATAGCTTAATGTAGGAAACTTTTCAAAATACGTAAAATTAGTAGCTGTTTATTTATTTCTAATGAGTTTGCACTCCTGTATCTCTATTTGGAAACAAATACCTGAAATGTGTTGGTGTTGTTTGGATCATTGACAAGGTCTCCCACGCCGATCCATGATGACACGATTCCAAATGTTGTTTCAAAATATGTATCCCCCACCAGTTTATTTGCGCCCGCAAAGTCCTCCGCTCTCAAGTTGCGCGTAAAAGCCCCAAATGTTAAGGAAACAGATTGTCGCTTTTTCCGCGCTGCTGTTGAGTTGTCTCCGGTGAAGCTGTTGTTTATCAGTACCCCGGCCACCGTATATCCGTTTGGGTTACTGAAGTCCGCGGGCTGTGTTGGAAGGCCATCGACAGAATCACAAGGTGACGAGAGGAATCCGTTATTACAGGTACAATGAAATTTAACTTGTTGTCCCACGACGTTCGCTTGGCCCGGCAATTCCTGTTGTGGTGAACAGGCTCCGTCCACGTGGGGCACTTCAACGTCACCGGCGTCTTCGCCAGCAGGCAAGCCGATATCTTCAATGGTGTCTACTCCTGCTGTAGACGTTATGACTGCCGTGATCGTAGAATAAGAAGTCGCGTTGACTTCTGGGCTTGAAGTCACTCCTCCGACCGATGACTCGTTGCGCTCTCCTGTAGCTGACCTCCCAAAAGTTGTCCCATCCAAGTTCACCGAAGATGAGGAATTAGACAAAGATCCTGGATCCACAGTTCTGAAGTTGATCGCGCCTTTGGTAGTTGCTGACAATGCAGGCGTTGGAACCAAGTTCAACGCAGGCGAAGAATTAGACAAGGATCCTGGATCCACAGTGCCGATGTTGATAGGTTCTCTTGTAGT
Organism: Convolutriloba macropyga; assembly: GCF_964194025.1. Lineage (NCBI taxonomy): Eukaryota > Metazoa > Xenacoelomorpha > Acoela > Convolutidae > Convolutriloba > Convolutriloba macropyga. Next base: position 44,907 of record NC_134470.1, read on the forward strand.
TGCTGACAATGCAGGCGTTGGAACCAAGTTCACCGCAGGCGAAGAATTAGACAAGGATCCTGGATCCACAGTGCCGATGTTGATAGGTTCTCTTGTAGTTGCTGACAATGCAGGCGTTGGAACCAAGTTCACCGCAGGCGAAGAATTAGACAAGGATCCTGGATCCACAGTGCCGATGTTGATAGGTTCTCTTGTAGTTGCTGAGAATGCAGGCGTTGGAACCAAGTTCACCGCAGGTGACGAATTAGACAAGGATCCTGGATCCACAGTGCCGATGTTGATAGGTTCTCTTGTAGTTGCTGACAATGCAGGCGTTGGAACCAAGTTCACCGCAGGCGAAGAATTAGACAAGGATTCTGGATCCACAGTGCCGATGTTGATAGGTTCTCTTGTAGTTGCTGACAATGCAGGCGTTGGAACCAAGTTCACCGCAGGCGAAGAATTAGACAAGGATCCTGGATCCACAGTGCCGATGTTGATAGGTTCTCTTGTAGTTGCTGACAATGCAGGCGTTGGAACCAAGTTCACCGCAGGCGAAGAATTAGACAAGGATCCTGGATCCACAGTGCCGATGTTGATAGGTTCTCTTGTAGTTGCTGACAATGCAGGCGTTGGAACCAAGTTCACCGCAGGCGAAGAATTAGACAAGGATCCTGGATCCACAGTGCCGATGTTGATAGGTTCTCTTGTAGTTGCTGGCAATGCAGATGTTGGAACCAAGTTCACCGCAGGCGAAGAATTAGACAAGGATCCTGGATCCACAGTGCCGATGTTGATAGGTTCTCTTGTAGTTGCTGGCAATGCAGATGTTGGAACCAAGTTCACCGCAGGCGAAGAATTAGACAAGGATCCTGGATCCACAGAGCCGATGTTGATAGGTTCTCTTGTAGTTGCTGACAATGCAGGCGTTGGAACCAAGTTCACCGCAGGCGACGAATTAGACAAGGATCCTGGATCCACAGTGCCGATGTTGATAGGTTCTCTTGTAGTTGCTGACAATGCTGATGTTGGAGCCAAGCTCAACGAGGGCGAGGAATTAGATCCTGGATTCTCAGTTTCGATGTTGTTCGGACCTAGTGCAGTTGCATCCAAGAAAGATGTTCGATCCAAGGCGGAAGAAGTAGATGATTCGGACACAGAGTTCAACAGTGAAATTCCAGATGTTGAGAAAGTTAAATCTGAAGGCGACGAAGTTGATGACTCTGCAGTGGCAGTTGGAGGACAAATGTTTTGCGCGTTTGGTATTGATTCCGAACCTCCTTGATCTAACGCATAAAAGTGATCTGCAATTGTCATTGTGTTGGTAGATGTTGTCCAGAGATCACTCACTGCGGATGTCCGAGAATCATACGTTTCAAAATTACCTAAACCAAAATGCTGCTATTCGATTCCTGCCGGCATTATTATAACTTAATACTTATCAAAAGTACCCACAAAACTCTTCATCGTCTCAAATCACACAATTTGTTCTCTAGTGTTGGTCTAATTATTCAATTGTTCGTGTAATGCATGCACATGGCGGGTCTTCAAATGGGAACGAAATACTCATGCGTGTGGTTCTTTTTCAGATTAATTTTTTGTAAGAGGAACAATAATTTAAAAAAAAACAAGACTATAAGAAAAATGGGAATTCTCGATTCACAGTTAGTTTGTACGTGGTTTCAGTGGGCACTACTGAATTCAATTTAATGCTCATTACTTAAAAAGTGGTCACTTTTCAAATATTTGTTTCTATATTTTGTACTTTAATTGCACTAGCTAATAATTGTGTTCATTATCGCTGTGATGAAACACAAAGATAGCTGTAATAATTGCCATGATGCAAAAGAAGGATTGAATTTTGGAGATTTTGATTTACAATGTTTTGATTCAGTGAAAACACTATTATCAATCGCTTAGCGAAAGGCTTGTCTTAAAATAGAGTTTAGGAGGAGAGAATTATAAAATTCAAATGCAAGACTACTTGTCACAAAAACGCACAACTAAGAGAAGGAACAGTATGCCTAACTTTTCCTTCTCTTAATTATGCCTTCTTCATTCAGATCCTGCGTGCAATATACTATCGTTGACCAAGTTAAACAATTTAAGATTTGTGAAACAATACCTAACACAAGTTAATTGAACAAAAGCACAAGTTAATTTGTTAAAAAGAAAACTCTTGAACAAAAAGTATGTTGCCATTTGGATCAGATTTGTCTCTTTGTGTTCAGCACCAGGATTATATTGTGTTCAGCACCAGGAAGAGGTTAACAAATACTGTTCTGAATGTTGACAATGAAAGAATAGCAGAATCAAATAGTGTGAAGTATCTTGGCGTAATTATAGACAGCAAACTAAAATTTGATGGAGAAGTGAAAAAGATTCTTCAGAGAATGGCTTGTGGAATAAAAGTTTTGAATACACTAAGTAAAAGTTTACCACAGAAAACGAAAGTCTTATTACTTAATGCAATAGTAATAAGTCATCTACATTATTCCGCTCTAATTCTGATAGGGTTGCAAAAGTCATTACTCACAACTTTAGAAAAACAATTGAATTGGGGAATAAAATCCATTTTTAATAGGAGAAAATTCGATCGGTCTACAGATCTCAAACTTCGCAACAAAATACTACCAGTTTCTTTTCTCTTGAAATATCGTTGCTCAAAATATTTTATTCGCTTACTCAGCAACGATCTTCCAGCGTATAAAATTGAACATCTCTCTACCATGAGAATAAAACAACATGACAGGTCAAAAAAAGTAACTTTCGATATAAGAAAGAACAATAAGTTTTTAACTGATTCTTTTATTGCACAAGCCATTCCAATTTATAATAGTCTGCCTTCTAATATTAGACTGAAAACAACATCGAAAGCTTCCTTAAAAAAACAACTGAAAGAATATTTTTGGAAAGAATTTTTGAAGGACCCAAAAGTAACTGATATTAAAGATGATATTGAGAGCATTAGATTTTAATTTTAATTTTCAATCTTCACGATGTACATATAAAATTGTGAGAACCTTTTATGTTCGCATTTTAGGCCGTTGTTTAATAATGTAAGGTCAAATTTTTAGTTAAGTAATTTAATGATTTTATAATTTTAAATAATGTTATATTCTTAACTTTACATTGCCTCTTTTACCATTTGCTTTTTATACTTATGTGTACCAGAGGAAATTAACAATGTTCTTTTTTTTCTTTGACTCTCTGAAGAATACGAGTTGTTTCCGTAACAAAAATATTAATTGGTACGGATTTTTTGACAGAAATACATGAACATACAAAATAAATAATCGCTGTAACAATATTTGCAGGTTATGAAAACTATATGCTGTGCTATTGTTATTTTTCAATTGCATCACAAAGCGACCGTTGAACCTCAACTTCCTATTAGAGACAGGTGTTGCTGTGATGCTCAGGTCGCTGTGATACCGGAGTGTGCGAGAGACGCGAAACAAAATGTTGATGAAAATGGCGACTGCTATTAGATCAATTTACTTGGTGAGACATCTAATACCGTTTAAAGCAAGAATTGTACTTTTTAGATAAGTTGTCTTGTCACCATTCAATTTCAGTGCAATTTTTCTCCAACTCTTCCAGCCTCATCACTTCTGAGAATAAATAGATAAACAAATTGGGGTGTACAGGTTTGCCATACGCTTCAAATGTTTGACAGCGCAAGGGATCTTCTAATAAAATTTTAGCTACAGAGCTTTTCATTAACAAACGTCCCTTTTTAAGTTTTTTGATTAAATTAAACGTTACAAGGAAAGCAGTCAAATATACAAACAAATGTTTTTCAAATTTTTGAGAAAAAAAATGAGATGAGAGAAAATTTCCGAACTGTCCTGTTTATTCCAAAAAATATGTGTCAACCTATATGAAGGGACCGATCAATATTGGGAAATTTGAGTACAATTCTTGCAAAATTTTCAGCTCTATTTTCCAGGTTTTTTTTCAGCACTATTTAAAAAGGGGAAGATTTTAAATGTCTTCTGCTTTGAGATACGTTGTTGATAAATTATCGAATTTATTGAGTAATTTGGTTTGAGCTTAGATATAGCAGCTTCTATGATAAAACCAAGCTTACGTTTGATGGTTTCTATTAGGCGCTCAACTAAGCCTATTGCTCTGTGGTCATTGAATAACCCCGATTACTTCAATAATTTGTCGTTCACAGAAGTTACTTAATTGCTGGCCTACTTGGCAACGACCTTGATCGCCGCTGATCTTACATATTTAGCGTTGAATTTAGCGTAGATCTTACATAAATTCAACGCATTCAACGCTAATCTTACATAATTTTGCGTTGAATTTTGGCGTAGATCTTACACATTTAGCGTTGAATTTTAGCGTAGATCTTACATATTTAGCGTTGAATTTAGCGTAGATCTTACATAAATTCAACGCATTCAACGCTAATCTTACATAATTTTGCGTTGAATTGTGGCGTAGATCTTACATATTTAGCGTTGAATTTTAGCGTAGATAGTACATAAATTCAACGCATTCAACGCTAATCTTACATAATTTTGCGTTGAATTTTAGCGTAGATCTTACATATTTAGCGTTGAATTTAGCGTAGATCTTACATAAATTCAACCCATTCAACGCTAATCTTACATAATTTTGCGTTGAATTTTGGCGTAGATTTTACATATTTAGCGTTGAATTTTAGCGTAGATCTTACATATTTAGCGTTGAATTTAGCGTAGATCTTACATAAATTCAACGCATTCAACGCTAATCTTACATAAATTTGCGTTGAATTGTGGCGTAGATCTTACAAATTTAGCGTTGAATTTTAGCGTAGATAATACATAAATTCAACGCATTCAACGCTAATCTTACATATTTTTGCGTTGAATTTTGGCGTAGATCTTACATATTTAGCGTTGACTTTTAGCGTAGATCTTACATAAATTCAACGCATTCAACGCTATTCTTATATAATTTTGCGTTGAATTTTGGCGTAGATTTTACATATTTAGTTTTGAATTTTAGCGTAGATCTTACCTATTTAGCGTTGAATTTAGCGTAGATCTTACGTAAATTCAACGCATTCAACGCTAATCTTACATAATTTTGCGTTGAATTGTGGCGTAGATCTTACATATTTAGCGTTGAATTTTAGCGTAGGTAATACATAAATTCAACGCATTCAACGCTAATCTTATATAATTTTGCGTTGAATTGTGACGTAGATCTTACATATTTAGCGTTGAATTTTAGCGTAGATCTTACATAAATTCAACGCATTCAACGCTAATCTTACATAATTTTGCGTAGAATTTTGGCGTAGATCTTACATATTTAGCGTTGAACTTTAGCTTAGATCTTATATATTTAGCGTTGAATTTAGCGTAGATCTTACATAAAGTCAACGCATTCAACGCTAATCTTACATATTTTTGCGTTGAATTGTGGCGTAGATCTTACATATTTAGCGTTGAATTTTAGCGTAGATCTTACATAAATTCAACGCATTCAACGCTAATCTTACATAATTTTGCGTAGAATTTTGGCGTAGATCTTACATATTTAGCGTTGAACTTTAGCTTAGATCTTACATAAATTCAACGCATTCAACGCCAGTCTTAAGTATTTTGCGTTGAATTTTAGCGTAGATCTTACAAATTTAAGGTTGAGTTTTTTCCATTCCATTTCAGACCACTTTACGATTTCAAAAGTTTTTCAAATTTTTTTTCTCAAAAATGCAATTTTTTCACTGTTTCAACCCCTATACTTCACAGGTTTGAAAAACGAAGTCAGCAAAAACCAATTTTCTGATGCACTTTTATAGTGCAAAATCCAATTCAGACCATTTTACGATTTCAAATTTTTCAAGTTTTTTTTCCGAAAAATCATTTTTTCTCTACTGTTTCGAACCCTATACTGTAAAGGTGAGAAATATGAAGTCAGAAAAAAAATCATTGTTTAGTGCTCTTTTATAGTGCAAAATCCAATTCAGACAATTTTACTATTTCAAATTTTTCAAGTTTTTTTTTCAAAAAATTAAATTTTTAACTATATCGACCCCCTATACAGCACAGTTGAAAAAAGTGAAGTCAGCAAACAAATCACTTTTTAGTGGTCTTTTATGGTGCAAAATCTGTTTCAGACCATTTTACGATTTCAAAAGTTTTTCCAGTTTTTTTTCGAAAAATTATTTTTTTTTACTGTTTCGAACCCCATACTCCAAAGGTGAGTAACATGATGTCAGAAAAAAAACTTCTTTTTTCGAGCTCTTTTATAGTGCAAAATCCAATTCAGACCATTTTATGTTTTAAAATTTTTCAAGTTTTTTTTGGAATAGCTAACATCTATTCTAAATTCAACGAAATATATGCAAATTCTACGCTAAATTCAACGCAACATATGTAAGATCTACGCTAAATTCAACGCTAAATAGGTAAGATCTACGCTATATAAGGATTGCGGCTCTTAAGGAAACCAAGGTACGGTGGCACAATAGTAGAAGAGGCGATAAGTAAGCAGGAGGTCAGTGGTTCGAGTCCCATACCCAGAGTTCTACGCGTTGATTTTTTGTAAGATCAACGCTAAATTCAACGCAAAAATATGTAAGATCTACGCTAAATTCAACGCTAATTGTGTAAGATCTACGCTAAATATGTAAGATCTACGCTAAATATGTAAGATCTACGCTAAATTCAACGCTAATTATGTATGATCAGCGGCAACTGGCGTTGACAAGTTGGAAAATTCACCGCCAATTCTTACATAATTTTGCGTTGAATGCGTTGAATTTAAACACAAAAATTCAACGCATTCAACGCAAAATTATGTTAGAGAATTGCGGTGAATTTTGCGACTTGTCAACGCTAGTTGCTGCTGATCTTACATAATTTTGGCCAAATTCCTCGGCCCGGGATCTATAACCAGAAGTCTCGCAAGTCTGTTCTATTCTATGGAGGATCTAACACTGCTCATTACACTTCTTTATAGACACATCCCACTTTGAATTCTGCTTTGAATTAACTTTTCCTCCGCCTAGAGACTGCAGTCTAGCTTTTGTCCACGTCATTCTACCCGCATCACTTTTTCGCGTGTCCTCTGCCACGTGTTGGTGTGTAGGCTCTTTCGTTTTATAGCCCCGCTCCTCAAAATCTAGCCCCCCCCCCCATTGTGGTATATATAGGGAAATTGGTGAGGGAAGGAGGGGGGGGGGGCACTATATGGGGAAAAAGCTGGTGACCTAGTGTTAGTTAAACAATGTTGCCAGACTTACATGAGTTGGGTATGTTGATGCCCACTGCCATCCAGCCTGCAACAGGATTGCCGACGTCGGGTGTTACTGAATCGTCGAAAGAGAAGTTGATATAGCAAATAGAGGCAGTTGTTCCTCCATTGGGAAAATTGCAGCCAATGTAGATGAATATATCGTATCCACTCAAGGGGGGGAAGGTTGTTACAAGGTTTCTCCACCTAACATAGAAAGCCCAGTCAACTGTATTCCCGTTCAAGTATGTCCCGGTGGCCGCAGGGGTCACATAGCCGAATACAGCCTGTTTTGATGAAAACAATTCAGCGCCAATCAACCCTCCGGCTAAGATACCAGATGAAGCACCGCTGAAGTCACCAGCTGACGTCAGAACCTCAGCTGATCCAGATGCAAATGATATGT